>NW_005332144.1:0-234 GCF_000412655.1 Myotis brandtii | reverse complement strand
TGCACGAATCTCTTCGTGCAACAGGCCTCTAGTATTATAATAACTATGTATGGTGTTAGATGGCACTAGATTTATCGAGATGATCACTTTGTAAGCTATATAAATGTCCAATCATTGGGTTGTACACCTGAAACTATACTGTACCTCAACTCTAATGAAAAATTAAAAATATTATTCAAAAAAAGAAGAAAATATAAAGAAATCAAATCACAGAGAGCTTTCTTTTCTTTTGAT
>NW_005332143.1:0-278 GCF_000412655.1 Myotis brandtii | reverse complement strand
TGACCTCTGTTTCAGTCACTTCAAGCACATGGCAGGGGCCGGAATGGTGTAGGAAAATGCTGGCGGATCCGGAGGAGGTTTTCCCGACAAGCAGCACGTGAAGAAGGCGGGGAGGGCAGGGGAGGCGCTGGGCCCGTCCTAGGAAGTGGCTCGGTGCTGACCCGGGGCAGCTCTGCACGGTCTCCACCCCCTGAGCCCTGTTGGCCCGCACTGTTCCCAGGAGGGGTACTGTTACTGCCCATTTCACAGAGAGGAAACTGAGGCACGGAGGGCTGAGC
>NW_005332142.1:0-301 GCF_000412655.1 Myotis brandtii | reverse complement strand
ATATATTTTGTGTTATTTTTTATTTAGTCAACTAGAGTCCCAGTGCATGAAATTTGTGCATGGGGGCAGGGGTCCCCTCAGCCCAGCCTGAACCCTCTCCAATCCGGGACTCCTTGGGGGATGTCTGACTGCGGGATTGGGCTTAAACCGGCATTTGGCATCCCTCTCACAATCCTGGACCGCTGGCTCCTAATCGCTCACCTGCCTGCCTTCCTGGTCACCCGTAATTGTCCCCCCCACCAGCCTGATCACCCCTCACTGCCGCTGTGTGCTGGCCTGATCACCCCTAACTGCCCCCCCC
>NW_005332141.1:0-252 GCF_000412655.1 Myotis brandtii | reverse complement strand
AGCTGATAACATGGTAGATTTAAAAGGAAAAGAGAATCCTCTTTTGATCTCTTTTCAGATGTTTTGATCCATATTTGCATCTTAATAAAGTGAACTGCATCCAGCATGGCCAGGGGTAAACCTGAAGAGGGGTGGTGAAGGATTAAAGAAGACAGACAAGAGATTACAGTTGGGACCAGGTGGATCATTGTGCCTGGATGAGGAAACAGTGACTGTGCCTGGATGAGGAAACGGTGACACAGCCTGTAAGCT
>NW_005332140.1:0-496 GCF_000412655.1 Myotis brandtii | reverse complement strand
AGTGTGAGGAATGTGGGCATGTATAATTTTGAAGCAATACCAGTATGAGAATAGGGCAGAGTGGCCAGATTCAAACATAGCTCTCAACGAGGCAGTCTTCCTATGAGATGCTTCAAAAAAAATCAAAATCAATGTGATGGATATGGACTGGGGAGGGAGTATGTCAATGAAAGGCCAGCTTCATGCCCCACTTAGCACTGAGAGGAAGAGAGGCCGGGGGAAATGCCCGGCTCTGAGAGGGGCGGTGAGGCCTGGGTGGGGAGGCTTGATCTGGTCTGAATTCCAGACACATTTCCAGCTGCTAATTTGCCATCATCATCAGCTCAAATGTTTTCATGAGATCCTGCCTGATAATCCTAAAGAAAAGAGGATCATTTATGTGAGTCTAGTCCATGAGAAACCATTAAAATAGTTACATTCTTATTTATTCCCTCCTCCCCCTTTTTTGGTTTGTTTTACATTAAACTTATTTTAAAGTTACCACACATTCCTGACA
>NW_005332139.1:0-229 GCF_000412655.1 Myotis brandtii | reverse complement strand
ATCTCCCAGGAAAAGGGACCAACAACTGGCCTCATCCCACCCTGCAGCCACCGGCCTCCCAGCATCGCTGAAATCACATCGTTTATAACCCGTTCCTCGACCCCATGGGCCCCTGTGCTCCTCCGGCCTTTTAGCGCCCGACACACAGCAAGTTAGCAGCAGCCAGGGCGAGGTGGCTCAGTGGTTGAGGGCTGACCTTGAACCAGGAGGTCACAGCTCAATTCCTGAT
>NW_005332138.1:0-402 GCF_000412655.1 Myotis brandtii | reverse complement strand
CTCCTCCTCCACCTTTCCTCCTGGATCCAAGGTTTTCAAGCTTCACTGTGGGTGAGATGTGCATGGGGAGCATGTTGGAAGCTGAGGAACATCCATGGGACTCCCTGCTTACATAACATCCTCTTACTACTTGCCCAGGAAACACAGAGTCACACAGACTCATAGTCACACACAGGGAGTCAGTCAGTCACACACACACACAGTCACAAACAATAAGACACACAAACACAGAGTTACAAACACAGTTATACACACAGCCACACACTCATTTCTGGAAAAGATATGCGTTCACACATGAGCAGTAATACAAAACCGTACATGTCCTTATACACTGGACTTTATGAATTCTATATTAGAAAATGGGGTTATCCTTAGCTGATTTGGCTCAGTGGATAAAGTGTC
>NW_005332137.1:0-355 GCF_000412655.1 Myotis brandtii | reverse complement strand
TGTTGGTATTTTAACAGGGATTGCATTGAATCTGTAGGTTGCCCTGGGTAGTATGGACATTTTAATAATGTTAATTCTACCAATCCATGAACACTTGCTTATATCTTCCTCTATGTCTTTTGTCAACATTCTGTACTTTTCCGAGTACAAGTCTTTTACCTCCTTGGTTAAGTTTATTCCTAAGTATTTTAATTTTTTGTTGCAGTGATAAATGGGATTTTTTGTTTAGTTTCTCTTTCTGATCATTCATTATTGGTGTATAAAAATGCTATCAATTTGTGGGTGTTAATTTTCTATCCTGCTACATTGCTAAATTCATTATTAAATCTAGTCGTTTTTTGGTGGAGTCTTTAGG
>NW_005332136.1:0-347 GCF_000412655.1 Myotis brandtii | reverse complement strand
GAAGTACAAATTGGTAGTTACAAAATAGTCATGGGTAGGTAATGTACAGCATAAAGCATATAGTCAATAATCCTATATAATAAAAGGGTAATATGCAAATCGACCGAATGACGGAATGACCGTTTGCTATGACGCACACTGACCACCAGGAGGCAGATGCTAAACGTAGGAGCTGCCCACTAGTGGTCATTGTGTTCCCACAGGGGGAGTGCCACTCAGCCAGAAGCTGGGCTCACAGCTGGCGAGCGCAGTAGCGGTCCACGGCAGCGCTAAGGGTGTCCGACTGCAGCTTAGGCCCACTCCCCATGGTGAGCGGGCCTAAGCTGTCAGTCAGACATCCCCCGAGG
>NW_005332135.1:0-368 GCF_000412655.1 Myotis brandtii | reverse complement strand
CCCTTTTGCCAGCCTGGTCACTCCTCACTGCCCCCCCCTTCTGGTCTGGTTGCACCCAACTGCTCCCCTGCCGGCCTGATCACCCATAACTGCCCCAGCCATGAACTCGTTACAAGTCACTGCCCCCCACTGCCGAACTGGTCGCCCCATTCAACCTGCTGTTTGGTCTTTGGTCGCCCCTCACTGCCCCCCCTTGCCGGCCTGGTCACCCCATTCAGACTGCCGTTTGGTCATTGAGTGAGGGCATCCTGAACAATTTGCGTATTCCGTTATTACTAGTATAGATATCTGTATATCTATATGTCTATATATCTATGTCTATATCTATATTTCTATCTACATGGGAGCAGAGGCACATTGATTTTATC
>NW_005332134.1:0-690 GCF_000412655.1 Myotis brandtii | reverse complement strand
TGTCTCAGAATTAACACCAGAACACTTGTAAAATGAACCAAATGTATGTAGGGCAACTTCTCTCCAAAGAACAGCAAGTGCTGTAAGATCAATACGATAAATTTACCCACTCCGTATAAATTTGGACAATACATCTACTGATGGAAATTCTGCATATCTTTCCTACTTCCCTAAATTGCTGTCTAATCTGTTCCTTTTATACTCAACTAGAGGCCTGGCACATAAAATTCCTGTGTGGGTATGGTCCCTAGGCCTGGCCTGTGATCAGGGCCATCTTCTCTGGCTACCCGCAGCTGGCCCCACTCCTTGCCACCACAACCCCTCAGTTCCCTGTTTGCCATTGGGCAATCGGAGCCAGACAGCCAGGGAAGGGAACAGAGGTCCACCATTCCTGCCCACTCGTTGGCCCCGCCCCTGCTGTGGGTCACCCTCTGTGTGTGGGGTGACCGGCAGGGTAGGGGCCTTGGCCTAGCGCCACCCGTGTCCCCTGCCACCTACCCCCGGTTCCCCATTCGCCATTGGGTGATCAGAGCCTGCTGGCCAGAGAAAGGAACCAAGAGGTGGTCAGTGCACCTCATAGTGACTGGTCAAGCAGTCATTCTGGTCATTCCACTATTAGAGTCAATTTACATGTTACCCTTTTATTATATAGGACTAGAGGCCCGGCACACAAAAATTTGTGCACTCGGG
>NW_005332133.1:0-217 GCF_000412655.1 Myotis brandtii | reverse complement strand
AGACCACAGACCTCACCTTATCCCAGGCGAAATCTGAGGGGGTGCAGAGCTCCTCCAAATCTGCCTGCTTGCGCTACTTGAAGACTGGTGTTGCCGGGTTCGCAGCTGTTCCCTGGGTGTTGTTGTAGATTCCCAGGATTTTCAGGCTTCCAACACCATCCACTCTCCCCTTCAAGAGACTTGAAGAGACTGTCTTGACTCCATTGTATATTCTTGC
>NW_005332132.1:0-258 GCF_000412655.1 Myotis brandtii | reverse complement strand
TCAGCAGAGCCCGTGGACTCACCACGTGTGGTGAAGGCCTGGGGGAAGGGGCGGCTAGAAAGGGTCAGTGGGGAAAAAAGGGGACGCCTGTAATGCTTTCAACAGTAAAGATTTTTGGAAAGTAAATAAATAAACCGTAAAATAAAAAATAAACCCCAAACGAATCCAGAATGAGACACCAGGGCGGAGTGGGCTGTGGCTCCCGGCTGCCTGGGCTCAAGCCCGTCGCGTGGTGGCCACAGGGCGTGTGGCCTTGGG
>NW_005332131.1:0-288 GCF_000412655.1 Myotis brandtii | reverse complement strand
TCTGTAAAAAATCAATAAAATATATTAAAAAATATTCCAATAACGGAAATTAATTCTTCAAAAGAAGAATACAGGCGTATGCCAATTGCATAATTAAAAAAAGAGTTTAGCGCTGGCTGGTGTGGCTCAGTGGATAGAGCTTCGGCCTGCAGACCAAAGGTCCCAGGTTCGATTCCCAGGCACGGACCTCGGTGGCAGGCTCCTCCCCGGCCTGGCCCTGGTCAGGGCCCGTGTAGGAGGCAACCAATCAGTGTGTCTCTCTCACATCGACGTTTCTCTCTCTCTCCC
>NW_005332130.1:0-253 GCF_000412655.1 Myotis brandtii | reverse complement strand
GGCTTCCGCAGCTGACACGAGTTTTGCACGCAGTTAAACTTCCACCACTAGGCCCAGTGATATTTTTCCGCTCTGGCGAATCCTTTCCCTCCAAGTTCCTTGTTTCGGATGCCAATTTCGAGAGTCCACGGCCAGCGTGGCTTTCGCGGGTTCAAAGACTTGGAGGAAGGGCTGACACACAAATGATACACAAGATGAAATATTATTTTGCATACCGGGGGAACCAGAGGACAACTCAACTATAGAAGTCAAG
>NW_005332129.1:0-346 GCF_000412655.1 Myotis brandtii | reverse complement strand
TTATTGTTTAAAGTATTACACATAGTAGTATATATATATATCTCCATTTTTCCCCTATTTACCTTCCCCCATGCCCTCATCCCACCCCCTGCCCCAGTGTCTTGTGTCCATTGGTTATGCTTATATGCATGCATACAAGTCCTTCGGTTGATCTCTTTCCCCTCCTCCCCAACACTTCTCAGCCTTCCCATTGTAATTTGACAGTCTGTTCCATGTTTTACTGCCTCTGTATCTATCTTTTTGTTCATCAGGTTATAATGTTCTTTATTTTCCATAAATGAGTGAGATCATGTATTTTTATTTCATTGCCTGGTTATTTCACTTAGCATAATGCTCTCCAGTTCCA
>NW_005332128.1:0-321 GCF_000412655.1 Myotis brandtii | reverse complement strand
AAAAAAGGCTAAGGGAGTTTATCACTACAAAGCCAGCGATGCGAGAAATGCTAAAGAGAATGCTGTAAAAAGAAGAAATAGGATGGAAGGAAGGAACGTGAGCATAAAGTACAGAAATGGCTACAAGCAAGTACCTATTAATAACATTAAATGTAAATGGTTTAAATGCTCCAATCAAAAGACATCGTGTGACTGAATGGATAAGAAAACATGACCCATATATATGCTGTCTACAGGAAACCCAGCTCAGAACTGAAAGTGAAAGGATGAAAAAATATCTTCCTGGCAAATGGAAATGAAAAAAAAAGCAGGGGTAGCAAT
>NW_005332127.1:0-206 GCF_000412655.1 Myotis brandtii | reverse complement strand
TTTATATGGAATAAAAAAAGACCCTGAATAGCTACAGCAATTTTGAGAAAGAAGACCAAAGTTGGAGGGATCACAATACCAGATATCAAGCTATACTACAAAGCCACTGTTCTCAAAACTGCCTAGTACCGGATTAGAACAGACATATAGACCAATGGAACACAAAAGGGAACCCAGAAATTGACCTAAGCCATTATGCTCAATTA
>NW_005332126.1:0-2053 GCF_000412655.1 Myotis brandtii | reverse complement strand
GCAGTCTGTGAATACTGAGTTATTATGCAGTTATTCTTTTCTGCTCATCTTCCCACCTCCTTTTCCTTTTAACCTTGTACCTTCCCCTAGAAAAAGCAATCACACTAAACACTTAACTAACACGGTCTTCAAGCACATTGGAATCACTTCACCTGCAGAGCTGTCCAAAATACTCCTGCCTGGGTCCCACTCCCAAAGGTTTGGGTCGGGGGTGGGCCTTGGTAACAGGATTTTTTAAAGCTCCCCCAAGATTCTTATATGCAGCCCAGATTGAGAAACATTTCCTTTTGGAGAAAATAGCCCTAGGCACGGAGTGAGAGGTGTTTAAAAAATGTGAGTAAATCACAAGCATCCAATGTTCTATTTCCAAGAGAGAAAGACACCCATTGCCATAGCAGTAAGTGATAGCCCGGCCACCTTTATTCAGAATCTGCAGCTTTGTTCACTGTTTTACAGTCTCCATGTTATTAATTTTCTGTTCCATAAACCTGACAAACATAATTGTTAATTACATACCATGCACTCCACCCTCACAGTAATGGCTGCTCTCAGAACCCGCATCTGATATAAAGCTATAGTGCAGTGCCCCACTATATTAAATTTCAATTTAATTATCTTTATTACAGCATCACCTCCTTGGAGGAAATGATTAACTCTGAGATGGACTTATAATAGAAGAGAAAGGCATTGAGGGAGGCTTGCCCTAAAGCCCTGTGCTACTATAGAGGCTTCCGTCGCAGGCACATGAGCAGCAATAAAAAGGTTGAAAAATGAGCTTCTCTTCCACTTCCATGGATCCCTGTGAAGTGATCCCTCAAAGGTCCTCCCGGCACACACAAAGTGAATGGCATGAGAAATGGGACTTTAATGCACAACTCGTGTGTGTGTGTGTGTGTGTGTGTGCACTTCAGTTAAAAGCAATAATTTTCAAATAATTAGTACAGGAGAGAATAAGAATCAGCCCGTGGACACTACATGTTAATTACTTAATAATTACTCTTTTCAGAGTTAAACTTTATTGAGTACTTTGTAACTTTAAAAAAGCTGAGGGTGTTTCACTTTTAAACATTACTTGATGTGACTTCCAGTAGGACTCTTTGTAACCTTGGTTTTCACACTGAAAGAGCTAGATGCTTACAAGCTCACCAGAAGTCACTGTATCCCTAAATGAACCCTGAAGGGCTTAAATCGCCTGCAACTAGGACCTCAGGTGACCGAGAAGAAACAAACTAGAAAAGGGGCCCAAAGGGTTTGGGGACTCCACATTATTGGGGGAAAAACAACAACAGAAAAAGAGATTTTATTCTCATTAATTAAGCATTTGTGCGGCAAATATTTACAAAAAGTACTTGGAGACCAACTGCTGTTAGGAAGCACTGACACCATTCCGCATATCTCTCACTCCCGTTTTTGCTCTTCTTAAGCACGCAAAGAAACTACGGCACCAAGAAGTCGACTTGTCTGAATCTCGACTTGCCAACACACACACAGACCATACCGTGAACACTTGAACTAGTCAGTGAATTGGAGATATTAGTAGGTAGCTAGGGCTCCAGCTTGAGCCTAAGTAGAACTCACTACAGGATACTGACACATTGGTTATTGGGGTCATGGGAGGAAAAGGTGGAGATTTAAGATGCCTCCTTGGTAAAAACCCATCTTGAGGGAGAACGTGTTGAGACATTGAAGTGAATTGCTATTCACAGAGGAGAGAGTATTTTGAATGCACACTACATGCCTGTTACTCATATAACCCTCACTCTCCACCCCAGAGAAAAGTTGCAATAAATAGTGAAGCATGAAATAGGTATGTCACTAAAATGTCTTCAATTGATTGGGGGTAATGGATACTTGATCTACTGAGGTTTTTAACAAAGTAGATGTGAATAGATAAGATGGTTTTCCAGGATTTTCAGATAATGGACGCTAGAGGAGGCTTCATGGCATCATTGCAATCCTTTTCATGAGTGTTAATGTATTTGATGGAATAAGTGTGAATGGTCAGCATCAGGCAGAAACTCAGAGTGCTGTGCTAATAGGAGAGAAATGTGAG
>NW_005332125.1:0-353 GCF_000412655.1 Myotis brandtii | reverse complement strand
CCCCCGCTGCTGGCCAGGTCACCCCCAACTGCCCCCCCACCGGCCTAGTCCCCCCTCACTGCGCCCCCTGCCAGCCTAAATGCCCCCAACTGCTCCCCTGCCAGCCCCCCCACCGGCCTGGTCACCCCACGCAACCTACTGTTCAGTCGTTTGGTCATCCCTCACTAACCCCCTTGCCGGCCTGGTCGCCCCATGCAGCCTGCTTGCTCAGTCGTTTGGTCATCCCTCGAGCCATCCCTGGGCAGCTGGGCAGCTGCCATCCAAGGCTTGTCTGTGTCTTGGGCCAGCCCTGGGCGGCTGGGGGGCTGAGGTGACTGGGGGACTCTGGAAGCAGGCGCGTGGAGCAGCTGGGC
>NW_005332124.1:0-231 GCF_000412655.1 Myotis brandtii | reverse complement strand
GGTAGCCTCTGGCCCCAGCGGAGAAATCATCAGGGTCTGAGAGCAGCAGCCACTTCCTGAGAAAGGCGTGTCCTACGGGAGACAACGTCCGTGGGTGATCACGGAATTGGGAGGACCCAGGTCTGCAACCACATCCGGGAGCCGAGGGCGGACTGACTACACGTGGGTGAGATGAAGGGCTCGTCCACTGGACAGGGGGCAGGACTCAACTTGTAGAATAAAAGGTGCTTG
>NW_005332123.1:0-779 GCF_000412655.1 Myotis brandtii | reverse complement strand
TTCACCAGCCAGCAAACATTCTCCTGGCCAAAGCCACCATCTGCAGGAAGAAGCCCGCCACGAGCCACCAGTGGGTGATGCTCCATCTGTGATCTGGACTTGGAGCTCAGCCTGGCCCACAGGGTCCTCAGTGCTCAGATCCATCTTCCATCTCTTGCCATCTCCTTGCATCTGGCTCCCCTATGCAGGGGCATTTTCACAGCCTCTGCTATCTCCTACCTTTTGGGTCCTACAGGAGTGTTAACTATGTGTAAACAGCTGCAAAGAACACTAACATTAACAGTGACAAGTCCAATCCCATCAAACACCAGGCCCAGGTAAGCTGTTGTTAATCAGCATTTTAATGAAGCCTGGTTACAGCAGGTGATGCCTCCCACTAGGTAAGGCAGTGGTTACAGATGGGAGCAAGCCAGGAAATCACTGCCCTCTCCTCAGGGCCTGTTCCAGTGTAACAAGGGAGGGCTCCAGGGAAGGACTGGGTGGCAGGAGTGATAACCGTCCAGCAGAGGGCCCTGCTAGCAGTGAGAAATGACCCCTCTCCCCAGTGTCAACATAAACACAGTCTGGACAGTGAGTGGAGCTGGGCTTCTAAAAGGAGACAGGTTCCAGCAAGTGCTCACCATTTCTCCTGACATTCTGCCTGACCAGCTAGGACTGGGTCTCTGTTTCAACCATCTACCCTTGAGTCAGGCCTTCATAAGAGCACAGTCATCAAAAAATGGTCTTTGGTTCCTCAACTCTGTTTTTTTCTCTTTGCATTTACTGCTCTTTTCTCTTTA
>NW_005332122.1:0-1851 GCF_000412655.1 Myotis brandtii | reverse complement strand
CAGTGGCAGGGTTTGAGAGGATTGACTCCTTTTTTTTAAAGTTATACTCTGGGCAAAATGCTATCAAACAGCATTGCATGCTACAGAGAAATTATTCATGAAAGGAAGTTCAATGATGTGGCAAGTTTCATTGTTGTCTTATTTTAATAAATTGCAACAGCAACTCAAGCTTCTGCCACCACCACCCTAATTAGTCAGCAGCCCCCAGTTGAGGAAAAACCCTGCACTGGTAAAAAGATTACAACTCCTGGTAAGCACAGGTGATGGTTAGCATTTTTTACCACTATTTTTTAGTGGTTTTTATTCAAATACAGTTTATATTCAATATTGTCCTGTATTAGTTTCAATGTACAGCATAGTGTTAGACAATCATCTACTTTACAAAGCCCCTGATATTTCTAGGACCCACCTGGCTTTTAGCACTATTTTTTTTAATTATGGTATGTACAGTACAATGTTGATTTTTTTTTAGATATAATGCTATTGCACACCTAAAAGACTACAGTATAATGTTAATATAGCTTTTATATGCAATGGGAAACAAAAACTTGATTTATTGTAATATTTGCTTTATTGCAATGATATGGAATCGAGTCTGCAAAATCTCCAAGGTGCGCCTGCATAATATTTTAAAGCTACATACTTAGACGTTTTCCATGATATCAAGGCTAATGTGATACAGATCTTCTTCATTGTTCTTTGTAGCTGAATACAGTAACAAACTGGACACTTTTATAGCTCCCAATAAGAGCTTATTCAAATATTATAAAGAATTCAATGGACTTTAACTTGCCTAGCTCCCATGAGAAAAGAGAATGACATCACTAGCATTCACTTAAAAATTAACCCAGTAATTAGATTAGAGAATTAAACAAATACAATGTCAACATATTTTAAAACCTTATATTTTAGCAAAAAACACTTAAGAAAATAATTTTTAATATAGATGCAGATAGACAAATATATAGATAGACAGATACACACTTTATATTTAAGATACATAATGTATTATACTTTTGTCAGCAATATTTTTCCAAATGTTGTCTTCAGATATTGCTAATGTATTCTAGCTTGATGTGTCTTAAGCTTTCTTCCATAAAACATGATGAAAATAAATACGCAATAAAATATGTCACAAGTCATTGATATTAAAGGACTGAAATTATACTTCAATTTGAAATATAGATGGTCAAAATTATTCATTTCTAAAAAGAAAACATAAAATGTGGAAATCTTTAGAAATATCTGTGAAAATAGCTGCTATGATAGGCAAGCCAAATAGACCAATTAGTGCTGCAAAGAAGCAAAACTAAAATGCATTAGTTTCAATTTTATGTGAAATAGTAAAATACACTAACATCTAAGTCGCTTACTATAATTAATATGATGACAGAAATATTTGTGACCATAATTACATTTAATTTGGAGCTTATGCTGTGCAGAATACCATGTTTCACACAAGTTTTAATTATTCCTGTCATGAGAAAGGAAAAAACTAGCATTTGTTCATTTTACATATACGTATAACCAAAGATTCATTATAACCAATAAAGACATCTAATAATAATTCAAGACCTTATTCATACAACCCAATATAAGAACTTATTTCTGAGAAAAACCTCATTAATAGTAATAATTTGTTCTATTATTATAAAGTAATATATAACCTTGATCAGATATTTGTAAAACAGGAAAGCACACCCACTCACAAAATACCATGTTTATGCATTGTCCAAAAAATAACCTACTGTTGACACTTCACATGTGAACATACATCTTTCTAATTTATTAAAACAGTTTAACTTAAAACATTTTGAATTTATAATGGTAATAATAATATAAACCTATTTT
>NW_005332121.1:0-233 GCF_000412655.1 Myotis brandtii | reverse complement strand
TCCAAAGGAAATTAATGATTTCCTGCTAAAATGTCACCATCACTTAAGGAAACCCAAGCATTTGTCACAAATACTAATTCTTTGGAGGATTTATAATAGTTTTGCTCTCCTCTCTCCATTCCTCACTCCTGAAAACTGGAGAATTCAGGTTTCTGGTAGATGGGAAGACATGCCCTCTAAAAGGACCAAAAAAAAAAAGTGAAAAGACCACAGGGGACAATTCGTTTTTATTG
>NW_005332120.1:0-487 GCF_000412655.1 Myotis brandtii | reverse complement strand
AAATGCTAGTTGAGAAAAGAAAAGAGTCAAGGCTGGAATCCTTATGGAAAAAACAGTATCAGAATCTTATCAGATCACTCACTGCCTCCCACCCCACAGTCTAGTCATACTGAAATGCTTATCGGAGACCCTAGAACAAAGCGAATGAACACAGGCTTTCCAACCAGGCAGATTCATGTTGGACTCTCAGCTCCACCACTTAGTGATTTTGCACTGGGTTGTCATTCAATTCCCTGGGCTTCAGATTTCTCATCTACAAAATCATGATAAAAATAGTTGCCTGTCCATCGTCCTTTGGTGGAGCATTAAGGGAGTTCTGGCCAGGACACAGCTACTAGTTTACATGGGGTCAGAATGGGCTTCCAGTGTTGACATTTTCTCATGCGGATTCTCTGCTAATGACACTCTTATCTCCTTTTCTTCAATTTTTTGCTGCTGCTTCAATATTCGGCTCAGCTTACATCTCTTCCAAGAAGTGTTTCCTGAT
>NW_005332119.1:0-274 GCF_000412655.1 Myotis brandtii | reverse complement strand
AGAAAGTTACCTACAAGGGATCTCCCATTAGACTATCGACTGATGTTTCAATAGCAACACATCAGTCGAGAAGGGAATGGAATGTTATATACAAAGTCATGCAAAGCAAGGGTCTGGATCCAAGAATACTGTACCCAGCAAGGCTATCAATAAAAGTTGAGGGTGAAATCAGGAGCTTCACAGACAAAAGAGGACTAGGGGAATTTATTACCACCAAACCAGCAATGCAAGAAATTATAAAGGGACTGCTGTAAAAGGAAGAAATAGGAAGGGA
>NW_005332118.1:0-321 GCF_000412655.1 Myotis brandtii | reverse complement strand
AATATTTTGCTTAAATCCAAAACTTAATTATTTTGTGAAAAAAATGTGCCTATTATCTTGTGTTCTTCTGAGAATATGCTATGCTAAAATTTTCCTTCATCATTTATTCACTGGAGGTACAAACCAGTACCCTAATTAATCTCATTAAAATTTTTAGTTTATATTTTATTTTTTCTCAAAAAAAACTCTTGTGATTGCTAATGAAGGACCTTTATTTGTGTTTGTATTAATTTGCTACTATATAAAAAAAAGAAAATTAACATGACATACTAAAAAACTGAATAATATGTAAATGAAATAGGGTGGACAAAAGTAGGTTTA
>NW_005332117.1:0-782 GCF_000412655.1 Myotis brandtii | reverse complement strand
GGGTCTGTCAGTTTCCATTAATATGCTTTAATATGCATGTTCTCTCTCCTTCCTTTCCCCCCAGGCCCTGAGATCACTGCAGCCAGGGCTGAAGGAGGTATGTTTCTGATGCCCCCGTCTTTCTTTCCCGTCAATGACCACGGAGCTCCCATGACCACAGAAATAGAAGTTGGGCTCCAGACCAGCCCCCTCACCAGCCTCTCTCACAATATTGCTCCAAGTCTGCCTCTCATCAGCCGGATGGACTTTAAGTGGGTTCACCTCAGAACCCAAGCTCTGCTTCCAGCCTTGCTTCTCCAGACTGAGCCGCACTCCTTCAGAAGAGACGCCCCGTGAGCCTCGCATTCCAGGGATGGCAGGTGAGGCCTGAGCTTCAGGGCCCAGATGCTCATTTCCAGCGCGTCCATCACTCACCTGCTCCTGGAAACGCTCCCGTCGGCGCCTCTGGAGCCATTACCGTTCGTCATGTTTATCTGCACTTTGGTGCGGTGGGGATTCACACACTTCGATCTGTCTTTGCTCATGAAGCAATGGCCCAAAAAATGGTAATGAGGCCTCTGACGCTGCAGCATCACTGCATTCTTTACATATGGGGTTGCCCGGTTTAGCAAATAAAAACACAGGTCTCCTAGTTACGTTCGAATTACAGGTAAGTAATGAATTCTTTTTTTAATGTAAATATGCCCCATGCTTATTTGGGACATATGTACACTAAGATAATTACTCATTTTCTCTGAAATTCAAATTCAATGGGGTGTCCTGTATTTTATCTGACAACTTTA
>NW_005332116.1:0-340 GCF_000412655.1 Myotis brandtii | reverse complement strand
GTAGATAAGATAATTTTATTATTTGTGACTAGTGACAATTTTGGTTCCTCTTTTCTAATTCTTATACCTTTTTTCTTTTTCATGATGTTACTTTGCAAATATTTTCCCCCAGGTCTGTAACTTGTATTTTCAATCTTTTAGAAGTATCTTTTATGGAGCAAAAGTTCGACTTAATCAGTCTTTTTCTTTTATGGACCATGGTTTTGTTTTCATATATATAAGACCTCTTTGAATAGCTCCAGGTCATGAAGGTTTTCTCCTATGCTTTTGTTTAAACATTTTATAATCTTTTTGTTTTTAGAGTTTTATTATTATTTTTTAAAATACATTTTTATTGATT
>NW_005332115.1:0-473 GCF_000412655.1 Myotis brandtii | reverse complement strand
CCCTCAACTTTGCACCAAGTGCATTAGCTTGTGTAAGGCTCAGCCTGAGAGCTGAGCCCTCACCCACCCGCCTTCACCTGTTTACAGATGAGGAAAGGGAGGCTCTGAGAGGTTAAGCTACCTGTGCGGGACCACACAGCACATCCAGGGCCAAGCCAGGATCTCACCTTTGCTGCAAAACTTATGCTCATCCTCTGTACCATGCTACTTCCTAAAGCAGAGAGGACGGAAAAGGGGAGGGAGCAAACACTTAAGGGTCCCAGCCACAGGCACGGTGTCTATGCCGGCCACTTTACCCATTCAATGCTTACAGCGACCCTGAAGGCAGATCTTATTATACTCACTTCACAGATGAGAATGAGAATGAGAAATTGTGCCCTGGCCGGGTGGCTCAGTTGAGTGGAGCATCGTCCTGTACACCAAAGGGTCTCGGGTCCGATTCCTGGTCAGGGCACATACCTGGGTTGCAGGTT
>NW_005332114.1:0-228 GCF_000412655.1 Myotis brandtii | reverse complement strand
GAAATTAATTAGAAGGTGGCCGGTGGGGTGGGACTGGTGAGATGGGTCAGACACGCCCTGGAGCCAACCTCCCACGTTCCCTCCCTAGCATCTGCAGAGAGAGTGGGGTCCCTCTGGCAGGTGGGGTCCCTCCACCTGGCCTACAGGGATCAGAAACTGGCTCTCTGACATCCCCCAAGGGGTCCCAGGGTACTCTGCAAAATTGCTGTTGTACAGGGTGTGGAATGC
>NW_005332113.1:0-558 GCF_000412655.1 Myotis brandtii | reverse complement strand
TTCCCAGGCCCAATCTCAAAAGATATAACAGAAAGAAGAGTAAAATACGTAGCATTTAAAAATAATAATTATTTCATACTTATTTGACCGTTGAAAGCTTGAAGAAAAGAACTTAAAGATATGGACTTCTTCAACAGCACTTTGTTGAGGAATCTCTCACAGCATGCCTTACTAATTTTTATAGATGTCTTTCTCCCCACTGTGTTTTATGCAAAGGTAATAGGTTTATCTGTATCTTTTCCGCAATCAATCTCAGTATAGTACCTTCTACTGTGTAACATGAATTCAATGTAATCAATGTTTCTTAAACTTTTTTACTCCAACCCACAGCAAGAAATACATCATAACTCAGAACATACTTATGTGTGGTGTGCATGTGTGGGTATTGGACGGGGGGAGAAAGAACATAAAATTTCACCAATTCTTATTCTTACTATGTGTGATACAGTCTGGTATTTCCTATTCTACTCTACTCTCTTCTGTGTGTTTTTTTTTAAAGATTGATTGTTTCCCAACCTATCTTTCAAAATTTCAAAAACACTGATCTAGTCCTCTCTC
>NW_005332112.1:0-332 GCF_000412655.1 Myotis brandtii | reverse complement strand
TTTATGCTGATTCAACCAGCAGGGGAACCTGCCAGAGAGTCACAGGGGGAGACAGCGCAGCTGGGGGAGCCTCCTTTCTTTCTTTCTCCTTTTTTATACACTTTCCTTGATGCCAGAGACAAGGCCAGTGGAGCAATGGGAACATCAATGGTGAGAATCATTGATTGGCTGTCTCCTGCCTCCCAACCCATGGGGATGGAGACTGCAACCTGGGCATGTGCCCTAACCAAGGAATCAAACCGTGACCTCTTGGTTCATAGGTCGATGCTCAACCTCCCAGTCAGGCCTGCTGGGTTGGAAAAAGACGGGGCACTTACGTCCATGACAACCAA
>NW_005332111.1:0-869 GCF_000412655.1 Myotis brandtii | reverse complement strand
GCCTCAGTTCAAATGTCCACTCATTAGGAAAGCTTTACCCAGCTCCCAGCAATCTCAGCCACACAGCAGGGAGTCTCGGTGAGAGGGCACTAGGAGCTTGGTGCTCCGTCTTATCAACAGCCAGCAGATGCTGGGTGAGGTTCCGTGGGGTAGGAAAACAGGCCGGCTCTAAGTAGCTGAAAATCTGCTCATCTGGGCTATTTTTAAAACAATTGGTTGATCAAAACTTTGAGTTTGGCACCAGTGAGCTTCTGAGTTAATGGGTTTCTGCCTGCAGAGAACAAATAAACAACCTAGGGGCCAATTCACGGAAGCATCCTTGGCTCCTTTATGTAACTAGGCAGGGGCAGCCACTCCCTGATGGGCCTCTTCATGTTTGCTGTGGCTAAAGGGATTAAACATATTTCTATGTAAATGGTACACAGAGAGTCCAGATTCCTGACGGTCTCTCTGTTGAGTCACTCACCCGGTGACCACCAAAGGCAGGCAAGTAGATAAGGTCACAGAAAGACCTGAGACTCCAAAGCCAACGGCTGTTCAGCCAAGGAGAGCACTTCACAAAACAGTTTCATCTCATCTAGTCCAAACCCTTCATTTTACAGCTCATTTCAGACAGATGACCGGAGGAGAGGCTACCAAAAGCAGAAAGTGCTTCTAGACCGTTGTTCCAAGTAGACCATGGAGAAAACCTCTACTCTTTTTAGATCTTTAAAATGAAGCAGGCTAGAAGAATTCTAGTCCTAATTCTAGAGAGGAAAAGCAAAGAAAATCATAAACACAGAGCTTAAAAACTAAAACTAACCTGAGCAGTTGAGTCTTCTGAGTTATAAGGAAAATAATTTAGATGGATAGGATAGATAGATAGATAG
>NW_005332110.1:0-288 GCF_000412655.1 Myotis brandtii | reverse complement strand
TGAAGAATAGAGAGAATAATTGAAAAACTACCACATATAAATGGGGTACAATGTTGTTGGAAAACACAATGACTTATGCAACCATATTCATATTGGAAATTTAAAAATTTAAATGTAAGCCACATATCAGGTAATTCTAGAAATGGCCATGACAGCGAGTGGAGAAAAATGGGGTCAAAGTGAATATCTACATAATTTGCTCTCTCTCTAGTTCCGAAATGTGTTCCCAATTAAATTCCCTCTTTCTGGCCATAGTTCTAGGGTAGGAGACTAAGAAGTTGAGTTTGG
>NW_005332109.1:0-2421 GCF_000412655.1 Myotis brandtii | reverse complement strand
TGGGTTGTTTTCAGTTTTTGACTATTACAAATAAAACGTCTATGAACATTCATGTACAGAATTTAGTGTGAACTGAAGTTTCCATTTTTCCAGCAGAATGCCCAGGAGTGCAATTAATGGCTTTCACAATTGTTTTTTTTTTTAAATCTCTATTTTGCCAATTTTATATACTTGCGCTATGGATAATTGAGACAGATTTTGAAGTTGATTTATCAATGTATGCATTTTGAAGCCATTTTATAAGCTGCATACAAATTTAGAATTGTTATAACTTTCTGTCTATACATTTAGAACCCCAGGTCCTTGAATAGTGGTTCTGGGTTCAGGGATCCTATTGTGCTCCTGGGACCAGAAAGTCCACAAGACAGAGCGGTTTGGACCCTCTAACTCTATGGCAATAATAATGTAGTAGCATAGTTACTGAGAACGTGAGAAGATTAGTCTGAAGTTGTGTCATTCTTTTGACGACATTGTATCAAAAGCATGCCATCACCAGGATGATTGATGACCATGAAGGAAGGAAGTGAGCATACTGTTCTGTCCACAGATGTCTGTGCCCCTAGAAGAGAGGAAGTGAGGGAGGATGGCTTCCCTTCAGCTGAGGTGCTGGCAGTACATGGTGGGAGCTGGTAGCCTGGCCTGGGAAATCTGGGGTGTTTACTTGGATCGAACTGCCAAGAAAATTCTCTTTCCTGTGGAGTTCATGTTGGAGGAGAGATGCAACAAAGGTATAAGAGAAAGGCAGAGATGAAGCCTGCTAGGAATCTTTCCTCCCCCGAGCTTCTTGTGCATTTGTACTAGTAAATACACGCTGGAGAACTTACTCCGTAGGCAGGCAGAGGTCAACTCATCCATCCCCCTGTCTCTGGGCAGCAATGTCCCAAGTGCCTCCAACAGTCGCATTTTCCCATGTGTGCTTAGTCTCTTAGTTTATCTTTCAAGCCCAGCTCTGGTGGCCCTTACACGTTCACCCTCAGGGATCCCTTTTCCTGGAGTCTCATAGCACTTATTGTCCTCATAACCCTACTTTAGCAAAACTGTTTTAGGATGAGAGCAGGGCTGTGTGGCATGTTGTTTCTGCCTGTATTACTTTCCTGTTGCTGCTGTAACACATTGCCACAAACTCAGTGCTTAAAACAACAGAAATTTATCTTACAGTTCTGGAGGTCAGAAGTCTGAAATGGGTCAAAATCAAGGTGTTGGGAAAGCTGGGTTCCTTCTGTAGGTTCTAGGGCAGAATCTGTTCCTTGCCTCTTCTGGCTTCTAGAGGCTGCCTGCATGCATTTGCTTGTTTGTGGCTCCTACCTCCCCAACCTCTGCTTCTGTGATCACATCTCCTTCCCTGACTCTGACCCTCTGGCCTCCTCATAGAAGGACGCTTGTGATTAGACTGGGTTCACCTGGATAATCCGGGATAATCCCCTCGTCTTCATAGCTTTAACTTAATCACATCTACAAAGTCCCATTGACATTCACAGGTTTTGGGGGTTAGGATGTGAACATCTTTGGGTCATTCTGTGATTGGCTGTATCTGCTTTTGTCTTCTCGAGCTCCATGGCCTCATTCAGGTCCTCATTGTGCCTCTTCTGGAATAGTCCATCAGCCAGCTCACCAGTGGGTCTCCCTTCATCCATCTTGCTCCTCTAAAATCCAGGTCAACTGCAGCCAAGTTGTTTTACCCAGAGTCTGCTGAGTAAACACAAACCCCTCACCCTGGTTCAAGGTCCTTGGCAAATTCTCTTACCACCCTTTCTTGTCTAATCTCCCATCGTTTCCTTTACATGCTTTAACTACCAGCCCATTTAGTGATTTATTTACTTTCACATGCCCAGAGCTTTCCTGTTTCTATGCCTTTACTTCTTGCTTTACATCTGGAAAGCCCTTTGCCTCTCATTTCACCTGTCAAAATCCTACTGGGCTTTAAAATGCGAATAACTGTGGGCCCAGAAATTCCACATGTAGGAATTTCATACTATGGAAATAATCCTGAGGGTTGGGCATGGATAAAATTTCAAAGGTAAAGTTCACTGTAGCCTTGTTAATAAAAGGAAAAATTAGAACCAACCTAAATAAACAGCCAACAATATGGAACTGATTACATAAATTGTGACTATCACAAAGTGAAACATTACACAGTGAACAAAAGCAAAAAGAACACAACAGTATTAATGAATCAAAAGATATTTATAATATATTCAAAAGCAAAATAGCACTTTACAGAACCCTCTGTGTAGGACGATTTTATTTAAAAATCATATTACATATACATTTCTTAAAAAGTGAAAGTAACATACTAAACTGTTGATGGTGGTTATTTCTGGGTAGTAACATTATGGGTGATTTTGATTTTCTTATTTTTATTTGTCCATATTTTAAATTTTTTTCCTACAATGGCCACATATTACTTTAGAATAACAAAAA
>NW_005332108.1:0-298 GCF_000412655.1 Myotis brandtii | reverse complement strand
ATAAAAGGCTATTATGCAAATTGACCAAATGGCAGAACGACTGGTTACTACGACCACCAACTCAGGAGCTGCCACCTGGTGGTTAGTGCACCAGAAGCCAGGCTCAGGGCTGGCAAGTGCAGAGGCAGTGGCAGGAGCCTCTCCTGCCTCCCCAGCAGTCGGACATCCCCCAAGGGCTCCAGGACTGCAAGAGGGCGCAGGCTGGGCTGAGGGACCCCCAACTGCATGAATTTTGTGCACCGGACCTCTAGTTTATTATATTAGAAATTAAAACTAAGGCTTTAAAAACTTTTATGTA
>NW_005332107.1:0-551 GCF_000412655.1 Myotis brandtii | reverse complement strand
GGCTATTGTGATGTCATTTTTTAATTTGACAATCTAATGGAAAAGAGGTCAGTGCCCTGACTAGTTAGGTATTGCATGTTTTAAAAATTCTTGCGGCACACCCGTTGAAAATCGCCAACTTAGACAATGGCTGGCATGTGGTAGGTACTGGATGAAGAATTGCAATATAAAATGCACAGCGATGTGCCTGCTCATCAGATTGGTCTTCATTTCCACCAAAAAAGGGTGTGTTAAAAAAAGGAAGTGTGGGGGATGGCACTGAGCCACTGTTGGGTGAAGGTTACTTATGACTCCGGACGGCCATGCAGCTCCCAACGTCCTTTAGGGACACGCAGATGCTCAGAGCTGAGCTGTTCAATACCGTGGCCACCAGCCCCGTGTGGCCGTCGGTCACTGGCAATGTGGTTAGCCTGGGTTGCGATGTATTCTAAGTGTAGAACACATACCGGATTTCCAACACGTAGCACAAAACAAAGAATGTAAAATCTCTCATTATATGTTGAAACTGCAACATAGTAGACTATAGTAGACTAAGTAAAATATAGTATTAC
>NW_005332106.1:0-416 GCF_000412655.1 Myotis brandtii | reverse complement strand
TATACTAACAACAAAACTTCAGAAAAAGAAATAAAAAATACCCCACCAATTCCTTTTGCAATTGCAAACAAAGAATAAAATACCCAGGAATAAATGTAACAAAGAACGTGAAAGACATATATACTGAAAAGTACAAAGCATTATTTTAAAAGAGATTAAAAAAGACAACGAAATGGAAAAATATCCTGTGTTCATGGATTGGAAGAATCAACATAGTTAAAATGGCCATATTACCCAAAGAAATATACAGATTTAATGCAATATCCCCATCAAAATCCCAGTGTCATTTTTAAAGAACAAGAAATCATCAGATTTGTATGGAATCACAAAAGACCCCAAGTAGCCAAAGATAGCACAAAAAGAATGAAGCTGGAGGTATCTGACTTCAAATTATACTACAGAGCTACGATAACCAA
>NW_005332105.1:0-201 GCF_000412655.1 Myotis brandtii | reverse complement strand
GTCCATGGGTTATGCATATATGCATACAAGGTCCTTGTTTGATTACCTCCCACTCACCCACCTCCCCCGCCTTCCCTCTGAGATTTCACACTCTGTTCCATGCTTGCATGTCTCTGGATCCACTCTGTTCATTTTATTTTGTTACTTAGATTCCACATGAATGCAATCATGTGATACTTGTCTTTTTCTGACTGACTTATT
>NW_005332104.1:0-285 GCF_000412655.1 Myotis brandtii | reverse complement strand
TTGAAATTATGACATGCTGGAATTGGTTCCCGGCACCCTCACTCCAATTTTATCTGCATTTTCCACTTTTGGATCTTCTCGGTCATGGTAGACGAGCTGTTTTCATCAAAGAGTGGTTTTGCTTTTAAGAAAATATAATGCATGTTTGAGTATCAGTTGTGACCTTAAGACCACCTACAGAAGCAGAAGCTATAGATTATCCCACTGAACCTCCTCTTATTAGTGCACCTCATTCATCTTCTCCCCTCTAAAAGACTAATAAAAATCATGGAAGAGGTTCTTCCA
>NW_005332103.1:0-289 GCF_000412655.1 Myotis brandtii | reverse complement strand
GCGCGGAGCCTCGCACCAATGGCCCAAGGCTTTGCGGGGACGCCGGAGGTACCGCCTAGATTCTCCGGGTTGCGCGTCCCAGGTTTTACGGAGTTGCTCACGGTCCTGCGCGAAAGCGCGTCTCGGATAGTTGGGGCGGGGTGGGGGGTCTCCGGAGCCTGCTAAGGGAGGAGCTCCCCAGGGCTGCCGCGGTGTTCGAGTGAGAGGATACTCCCGCAAAATGTTCCGATTCCTCCGGGAAACCGGCGGCGGGGCGAGACACCTCGGTCCTCTGCAGGCCGGGTGCCCC
>NW_005332102.1:0-212 GCF_000412655.1 Myotis brandtii | reverse complement strand
GGGCAGGGAGGGCCTCTCTCGGGAAGTGACATCAGGCTGTGACCTGAAGAAGAGGGGCTGAGCAGGCCCAGTCAGGGGGAGCAGTCCAAGCTGAGAACAGCGTGGGTGAGACCCCAGGACAGAAACAGGCTCAGAGCACTGGAGAGCGGTGTGGCTGGGGTGCAGTGACCACCAGCCCTTTTTTCCCACACTGTCTCCCGGCCACTTCCTGT
>NW_005332101.1:0-968 GCF_000412655.1 Myotis brandtii | reverse complement strand
TCTATCCACTGAGCCAAACCGGCTAGGGCTAAAAATAAAATTAAAAAAATATATATCACCAGGAAAAAAATTAAAAGTCAATGTTTCTTTGCTTTGAGCTGATTTATATCAAACTTAATATAGTAATTTTAGCTACTTCTTTCCAGAAATCTTGAATATTTTGTTTGGTACTTATATATTTCCCGTAAAGATGTGGGAATTCACTAGAAGTGGTGTTTATTGGGCAAATGAAATCATTTAAAACCTGAGACAAAATAAATTAACAAAGGAACTTTGTTGAAAAGGTTAGAAACGTGTGTGTGTGTTGGGGGGTTGTGGTGGGGAGGGGGCAGGCAGAGCTGTGGGCCATACCTAGGCATGTGGACTTTATTTAAAGGGCAGATGGAGCATCAGAAGTTTACATGGTTTCTTTTGTTGGAAGAGCAGAAGGGAAAGAGAATATGTCAGAAAAGCTTTTAAAGGTGCTCTAATGATTAATGAGACTCTGTTCCAGGGCAAGGGCAGTGGTAATGAACAAGAAGGGAAAGATTTAGAAGAAGCTAAAGTAATAGAATCAAGAGTACATGATTGTTGTTTAAATGTAGAGTGTGAGGGAGCAGGTAGAGTTGATGTAAATGCCAAAGCAGGGTTGGGAGAGAGAGGAGCTGTAAATACTGTGTGGGTGTGGGAGCTGTCATGTAATAGGTGAAGCTGTGGGCGTTGGAGAAACCTAGAACTCCATGCCTGCTTGTTCATGATTGAGAGCAGGAATGCGAGTGAGGATGGGTGCAGGGTCTGGTGCTGTGGAATCCAGGGAAAGAGGAATGCCCAGAATGAGGAGCCGCACATTGTCACCTGCTGCCACAGGGACACACCTTACTAGGAGAATGGATCTGGCCATTGGGAGAGGAGGTCGCTGATGACCTTTCTGGAGAGGAGCTAACAGTGCTTGTTGTTCAGTCATCCAAACACTGCCTTAGGAAACTAAA
>NW_005332100.1:0-501 GCF_000412655.1 Myotis brandtii | reverse complement strand
ATTGGGAGCCCATGCCCACATGCCTGGGGAGTTTCCACATCCCTGTCAGCCGCCAGGAAGTTACGTGGTGAATCTGTCCTCATCCCTGCAGCTTCCTGAAAAAATATTTCCAAATGTCCCTTCTGCTGCCAGGGTCGCTCCTTGCAGGCCAGGAGGTCCCCAGTGGACGCCTTGCGCCATGTTGGACGCTTTCCACTGGAGCCAGATGAGAGATGCTCCAAGGTGAACAATACAAAGTTGGGGATCTTGGGGGATCTCTGTTGCCCCTGCCCCCACCCTTCAGATCCATCTCTAACTTTTAGCCCAATTGTCAGTCGCCACCTTGTAGCCACTGTTATATTGTTGTCTTCCTCTGTAGCTCTGGGGCAATCGGTAAGGGATGAGATTTGATCTCAATGCACGAGGCAGAGTTCCAGGAGCCCGGTGGTGATATTAGGCTCATCCTGGTTATTCTGAGTGTCCACGCTTCAACCATTCTCAGGAGATTGTAACTGCAGGCTT
>NW_005332099.1:0-894 GCF_000412655.1 Myotis brandtii | reverse complement strand
AATATGCTAATTAGACCAGATAGACCAGACGTCCTTCTGGACAAAGCCGCAACAGCTGTGAGGGCCAAGGAGGACCGAGAAGGGCTGGCAGCCGGCAGTGGCAGCAGCAGTGGGTGATGGGGCAGCACCTTCCCCTGATAGGCCCGGTCACCTCCCGCAGAGGGAGGCCAGACAGCGGCCATCAGTAGGACATCCCCTGAGGGCTCCCAGACGGTGAGAGGGGGCAGGCCAGGCTGAGGGACCACTCCCCCTGTGCACGAATTTTCGTGCACCGGGCCTCTAGTTTATAATAAAGCTAGAACACTTATGAATATACACGAAATAAAACAGCAACCACATTTTTAGGGGGGAAAAAAATACAGGCAATGCAGTGACACAGAGGAAAAACACACTAATAATAGAAAACTTTAGTTCATCACAAAAAAATAAAAGACAAAAGACTTAAACAATGTAATTAAAGTAGATCTATGGCTCTCTATCAAACTGTACACCTAATAATAGAGAATGAACCTTCTTCTAAAGCACCCATGGGACAGTCACAAAAATTGATCATTTATTAAGTTGCAAGAAAATGTCAGTAAGTTCCATAAAGTAGAAATATTGCAAACAACACTCTCTAAATTCAATGCAATAAAACTATAAGGTATTAAGAAAAACAAAAGTCCCATTCATCTTTAAATTTAAAATTCTTCTATTAAAAATACTAGGATAATCATCCAAATGCAGACTGAAGTAAGATAATCTTTTTAAATGATAATGAAAACACTACATATTAATATCTATGGGATGCATTTAAAGTGTTGCTGAGAGGAAAATTCATATCATTACACACTTTGATCAGAAAAAAAATGAAAGAATTAAACATGATTTCAATTGCTTGCTCAGAAAAAAAAA
>NW_005332098.1:0-1359 GCF_000412655.1 Myotis brandtii | reverse complement strand
CACTGCATATAACAACAATACCACATACAGAGGGGAAAGGAAATAGAGCTTTGTAGGGAGAACATGTCTACATATTACTAGAATTAAGCTACCATAATACTGCAACTGATTATTTGAAGTTTACATATATATGGTAAACCCTAGAACAATCATATATTTTTTAATTAAAATGTTACACTAGAAACTGTTTACTCAAATGTAAAAGTGTAGTGAAGGTGCAATAGAGGAACAAACGATCTGAGACATAGAAAACAAAAAAAGGAAATGGCACATGTAAATCCAACTATATAAAAAATAACATTATTTTTTATTGTATGGCTCTTAAATCTTTTTTATAATTGTTACAGTATTACAGATATCCCCCATTCTTCTCCATCTTCGCCCCCCTCCACCTGACCTCTGACCCACCCCAGGCCTTCATCATACTATTGTCTGTGTCCATGGGCCTGCACGTATGCATATATTTTTCTTTTATGAATTTCTTCCCGTCCCCCCCTCCCGCCACATCACTCCCCTCTAAGACCTGTCAGTCTGTTCCATGCATCCATGTCTCTGAACCTATTTTGTTCATCAGTTTAATTTGTTGATTAGATTCCGCATCTATGTGAGATTATGTGATATTTGTCTTTCTCTGACTGCTTATTTTGTGTAGCTTAATAACTTTAAATGTGGATGGAATACATAATCAATCAAAAGGCAGAGATGATCAGCCTCTGCAAAGAAAATGATCCAACTATGTTCTTTATAAGAGACACACTTTATATTCAAAGATGCAAATAGATTAAAAATAAAGGAAGAGTAAAAGGTACATCACGCAAGCAACAACCACAGGAAAGCTAGAATGGCTATACTAATAAACAAATATACTTTAAAATGGAAAATCTTACTAAGTCAAAGAAAAACAGTTTTATAATATCTTCCTGACATAATTTCTGGCAGATATAACAATTACAAACATATATGCACCTAATAACAAAACACCAAAAATTGGACAAACAAAGATAGTTGAAGACTTCCATTTTCAATAGTCAATAGACCAACTAGACAGATGATTAACAAAGAAGTAGAAGATTTAGATTACACTGTAAACAAACAACCAGACCTAACCAGCGTCTGTAGAACATTTCACCCAACATAACAAAATACACGTCCTTCTCAAGTGCACATGGAGCTTTCTTCAGGGTGGACCGTGTGGTAGGCAGTAAAACAAACGTCAACACATTGAAAAAACAGAAATATTACAAAACATATGTTTTCTAACCCCAGTGGAATTAAATTGTAAATTAAAAAGGGAGAAATGTGGAACAACACATTCCTAAATAACCAATAACTCAGGTAAGAAATAAAAAAGAAAATCAG
>NW_005332097.1:0-744 GCF_000412655.1 Myotis brandtii | reverse complement strand
CTCTGTCTCTCCCTCTCCCTTCCACTCTCTCTCTAAACATCAATGAAAAAGTATCCTCGGCGTGGATTCACGAAGTCACGGTGGCTCAAGGCTGGAGTCGTGTATGGAACTAAAGGGTGGCAGCCACCCATGATGTTCTGAATCGCCCCTCATTTATTTGTCGGGGTGTCTCTGACACTCAGGAGCCGTGGCTGCTGTCCTGGCGTCACCCATGGCTCTGTGGTTAGTGATGGAGCGTCGCCCGCATTTATGCGTTCCACCGGCGTTGACTGAGCGGCTGCTCCTTGGCATCCCCCTGTGCCCGGGTGGGCACGTGTGGGTGAACCGCACGGACGGTGTTCTTAGCTTCTGCAGAGGGAACTGGAAGTCCGACCTGCACACCTACCTGGGGCCGGTGCAGCAGCGGGCACGAGAGCTGCTGGGGTTGCAGGCTGCGCACGCCGTAGCCCGTGTTGTGCCGTGAGCCGTGGGAGGAGCTGAGCGTGCAGGGGTGCGTACGGAACGGGCGAGTCTCGTTTGCGCGGCGTTACCTGTCCGCTAGAGGACACAGAGAAGACGCGGTCGTTGGGCGAGGCGGCTGACGTCATGTCAGGGCCACTTTGCGAGGAGATGGTCAGTTATCACCGGACTGCATGCCGGAACGCTTTCCAAAATTCTTAGGGGTGAGAGAGATGCTGCTTGAGCTCAGAATCCTTCCTTAGAGCCCGGCCGGTGTGGCTCAGTGGTTGCATGTCGACCTATGAA
>NW_005332096.1:0-323 GCF_000412655.1 Myotis brandtii | reverse complement strand
TGATTCTAATGTGCAGCCAAGGTTGAGAACCACCGTTATAAGCCAAGTTTGAGGGCTTTACACATGATTCTGGATGCCAGTGTTTCTCAACATGTGGTGCTGGAACAGCAGCAGCAGTTTCACCTGGTAACTTGTTAGAAATGCTAATTTTCAGGTCCCACCCTAGATCTACTGAATCAGAAATTCTGGGGTTTGCCCAGCCCGTGTGGCTCAGTGGTTGAGCATTGACCTCTGAACCAGGAGGTTACGGTTCAATTCCCGCTGGGGCGGTGCATGCTCGGGTTGTGGGCTTGAGCCTCAGTAGGGGGCATGCAGGAGGCAGC
>NW_005332095.1:0-256 GCF_000412655.1 Myotis brandtii | reverse complement strand
TGCCTTGTGTTGATTAAAGAAAAGACAGTTTGACCTGGCTGGGAGTTGTAAGCACTAGGACCTGGCAGTCAACCTTGGACCTGGGAGTCAACCTTGGAACCATTCTCATTCAAGAACTGCCTATTATCATGCAAGATTATTGGCCTTGTTGCCCAAACAATGGAGTCCCACCCCACCCTTCTACTTCCCCTTGCCTACTTCCCCATGTAATCCCTGTTCTACCCTATATAAGCAGCCGGTTTAGGGGGGGGGGGGG
>NW_005332094.1:0-343 GCF_000412655.1 Myotis brandtii | reverse complement strand
CAGTTCCCTTTTATTTAATAAATAGCTCTTCTTTTCAGTAAAGGTTTATGGGAGTGAATGAGTAAGAAAAATGTACATAATAAAGTGCAAAATTAATTAATGGTTCAGATTGAAATTGTTCTCAGATTCAGAAGGAAAAGATCACCAAGAGCAGGTGTGGCACAGTCTTCTGGGAGGAGCTGGGCCTCCAGGTGCTCTTCAATGTAGAGGTCAGAGCCTACTTCTGAACCTCAGAGGAACCTCTGCACAGGTGTGGTCTCTCTCTCGCTCTCTCTCTCTCTTTCTTTCTCTAACTCTATCTCTAATTATCTCTATCTCTATATCTCTATCTCTATCTCCCTCC
>NW_005332093.1:0-200 GCF_000412655.1 Myotis brandtii | reverse complement strand
CTATCCACTGAGCCAAACCGGTTTCGGCTGAAGAGAGAATTTTTAAATCTATTTTTTATTGCTTCAACCAACTGAAAACATAAAACTGAATTCACTACATATTCATGGGAAATCTGAAACAACTCTTAAAGTAACATGTTTTATGAAGCAAATAGGTAGTCCCTAATTTATCTGGCCAGAGATAGCAGATAGAATTATAA
>NW_005332092.1:0-205 GCF_000412655.1 Myotis brandtii | reverse complement strand
AGGGTTCCCTTTTCTCCACATCCTGACCAGCACTTGTCGTTTGCTGATCTGTTGATGGTAGCCATTCTGACAGGTGTGAGGTGATACCTCATTGTCATTTTAATTTGCATTTCTCTGATGATCAGTGATTTTGGGCATTTTCTCATATGTCCCTTGGCCATCTGTATATCCACTTTGGAGAAGGGTCTATTTAGGTCCTTTGCCC
>NW_005332091.1:0-1064 GCF_000412655.1 Myotis brandtii | reverse complement strand
CGCTCTATCCACTGAGCCAAACTGGTTTCGGCTGTGGTACTATCTTATCTTTCCTTTCTGTCTGTCTCTTCACTTATATGGGGCTCTTATTATGTGTATTTTTAATGCCCTCAAATCATGTTGAAGAGATATGGAGTACAAGTAAAGGTGAGTAAGTGGAGTCATTCTATTTTTGAATTATTCTTTTCTTCACTTCAGAGTTCTTATGAAGAATAAAATGGCTTATGGTGTACAGAGTAGCTGCATAGAAACAGTAATAAATTTCACTGTACTAAGCTTGTAAGTCATCTTCTTGAGGGTGAACATGCCTGAGTGCTGTTGTCGTGGGGTCCAGATGATAAAAGCTAAACTGAACTTATTTCCACTGTCTGTTAGAACCTTTTTTTTTTTTGCAAAGAATTCCAGGAAGTCAAGTCAGCAGTTAGGCTGCGCTGAACAATTCTTGAAAACTAACTGAAATAATGCAAATGTTTAATCTCCCTCCAGTAACACATTGGCAGGTTAAATCAGGGTAAAATGTTCTGCACGGCTTCCTGTGTTTCTCCAAGACCAGGGTTTTGTTTCACAGTATTTGATTGACACGATCTCCCTACAGATACGGGGTAGATATGGTCTTCAGAGATGTTGCACTTGAGCGTTATACCAACACGTCTGTCTGCTCAGCAGAGGCTGCTGTATCAACGAGGGGCATAGGGACCTTGAGCCTGCCCCGTGCTGCCAGGAGATGGGTGGGCACAAACACTGTGATGCATCAAAGCATCTTAGAATTCTCATGTGCACAAATCTTTTATTTTTTAATTTGGAATATTTTTAGATTTACAGAAAAATTACAAAGATAGCACAGAGAGTTCCTGTGTACTCTTTGCCCACATGTGCACGAACCTTAAGGAATTAATTTGCCCTAGCCCCTCGTCTGGGGCCTGGAACATGGGGAACATCGGGAGTGGGTGGCCAACTGATGTTATCACAGGAACGAACAGGTCTGGGAGCATGTCACCTACGCCAAAGGGTTTTTACTGGCTCACCCGCGGTGATGGCAAACCTCGATCAGACTGCATTTTGGA
>NW_005332090.1:0-267 GCF_000412655.1 Myotis brandtii | reverse complement strand
CAAGGGGCCAAAGAGCTGCATGTGGCTCGACAGCCGCAGTTTGCTAACCACGGCTCTAGAGCATGCAAGCTCCTTGATGTTAGGTCGGAGAGAGCCCAGGATTGGACACATGCAGGCGTGTGATGAGATAATGGACCCTCCCTGGCATTTCTAACAGATCAGCGTGCCAGACACAGATACCAGCTTCTCCTTGGAATCAACACGACCCCCACACAGATACTGACTCCTTTCTGAATACCCCTGCTGACCCCCTGCAGCAGGAACTTC
>NW_005332089.1:0-539 GCF_000412655.1 Myotis brandtii | reverse complement strand
GCTGATGCTCTATCCGCTGAGCCAAACTGGTTAGGGCAGGGTTATATACTTTTTATCTATAAGTGGAAAATCTCTTGTGAGCCTTAGTGATCATCTTGGTAATTAATGTGACCAAATGATGGATTTGGATATCATCTGAAGATTTTTTAACTTTAACAGAAGAGAAGGAAAAACATGGAGATTAGAAGAAAGTGGGAGAAAAATTAAAAAATGTGAGTAAGAAGAGAGAGAGCCCATCACCTGGCATGTCCTTAAGTAGGGCTAACATTCTTAAACTTTTAGTGTGATACAGTTTGTCTGCAGGGACCTTAGCATTTGCATTTCTTTCCATTTTATTTTGTAATGTCTTCAGGTGTACAGCCTAGTGGTAGTACAATTATACTTTTACATAGTGTACCTTCAGTATTTCCAGTACATCAACTGCCACCATACATAGTTATCACAATCTTATTGACTATACTACAGGCCCAGTGCATAAAATTCGTGCACGGGTAGAGTCCTCAGGCTTGGCCAGTGATCAGGGCCGATCAGGGCCTTCC
>NW_005332088.1:0-201 GCF_000412655.1 Myotis brandtii | reverse complement strand
TGATGTGTGGAATGCTAGCTAATTAATTAATTAATTAATTACCATCATTATTGCTGACCCCAGACTGTGTTTGCCATAAACTGGATCAACACAGTGTTCACTCCACCTCGTATTGGCCAAGAAACTAGGTTCCTGACATTGGATTTCTGATGCAGCTCTCCCAGAAAAAAAAAAATATGATTATGGTCATGCTTGCCAGTA
>NW_005332087.1:0-338 GCF_000412655.1 Myotis brandtii | reverse complement strand
TCTCTAAAATCAATAAACATATCCTCTGGTGAGAATTAAATATATATATATATATATGAATGGGACTAATACATGTGTACTTCTATTAACCTTGAGAATGTTAAGTGCCTGTTAAGGACTCCTGTGACTAACTGGGCAAAAATTTGTGAACAGAGTATAGTGGTCGTGCTCATGCTCTTTGTGCTTCAGGGAAAAGCTGCACTGAGTTGCCAAGCCTCCTGCATTGTGCTGCTGCTGTCTGAATTGAGGCTCATAAATCAACCAATGGGCTAAAGACTTGCCCTGGCCAGTTGGGGCTGCTCTGCTATACAGTGGGGCCTTGACTTACGAGTGTCCCG
>NW_005332086.1:0-732 GCF_000412655.1 Myotis brandtii | reverse complement strand
TAAACTCTGTTTCACGTACTCACAACTGTACACCTACGATTGCCCCACTCCTGTGTGAACTGATTTTAAGCACTTTGGTGGCAAAGAAGCATATTATCTTAGATAATTCAGTTGTTTGTAAATCTGTCGAATTGATTAGTTTGGACTGAATTAGCTGAATAGAATTGAGTGGATACTTTTGAATTCTTTTCAGTCTCAAGATGAAATAAGTTATGAAATTCATTTAATCAGAAGTTTTGTGAGTTTGCTGTGTTAAGTTTCTCTGCTAGGTCCTGGGGAGATGAGAAACGTTTAAAAGACTCTACTTTTGTCTTCAATGAGTTTATAACCTGGTTGGAGGGGTAAGAGCCAAACAAAAAAAAATTATAAAGTACATTTACGTTAACCTCTGACTCAGTAATGAGATTATGCTATATCATTGGAAACAAATGGCTGTGCAGTCAGTGACCACAGCCAGCTAAGTGACTACTTCAGTGCAATCTATTCTTCTGCAGATTGAAATATAATTGGAAAGGCCTTCATTGTGCTGGACTGAAATCTGTTTCTTTGTGGTTTCTTTCCATTGATTTGTGTTCTGGTCTTTGAATCAAGAATAATCTACTCCCTCCTTTGAGGATAATCTTTTAAATATCCAAAGATCCTTATGTCTCCATTTCGGTTCATTTTACTTTAACAAATGCCTTTATTTATTTTTCCTTCTTCTAGCTAAACTTGTCTAGTTTGTTTTTAACA
>NW_005332085.1:0-603 GCF_000412655.1 Myotis brandtii | reverse complement strand
GGAACACACCCTCCCCCGTGCACAAATTTCGTGCACCAGGCTACTAGTCTATATATATAAAAGCCTAAGCGGCCAACCGACCAAACCACCAAACCAGCAAACGACCAGTTGACCAGTCTCTATGATGTGCACTGACCACCAAGGGACAGATGTTCAATGCAGGAGCTGACCCCTAGTGGTCAGTGAGGTCCCACAGTGGGAGCACTGCTCAGCCAGAAGCTGAGCTCATGGCTTCCACGGCAGCACTACCAAGAGGTGGCAGCGCTACTGAGAGGCAGCAGTGGCAGATGCAGCAGGGCTGGGATGAGCGGGAGCGGTGCCCAGGGCTCCTCCCTGGCCACCTGCTGCTTCCTGCACTGCTACATCCCTCGGGGGATGCCGGACTGCCAGTTTTGGCCCGATACCCGCAGGCCCGATCCATTTAGCTGGCAGTCCGGCATCCCCCGAGGGGTCCTGGATTGCGAGAGGGGGCAGGCCAGGCTGAGGGACCCCACCGGTGCACAAATCCATTCACTGGACCTCTAGTTCCATTACTAAATGTGGGAGAAAAGAGAGAATATATATATTCTACCTCAGCCTCGCCACCATGGCTTTGTCCAGAAG
>NW_005332084.1:0-261 GCF_000412655.1 Myotis brandtii | reverse complement strand
CTAACACAAACTTGGTAGAATTAAAGGAAATATTTAAAAAATTGTAGAAAATATATTTTATAGACTTTTTGTCTGTAAAATAAAATTGACTTAATTATGAGAGGTGATTAATGATTTTTACTTTAATTTAAAAATCTAACCACTAGTTTAGAGCACTTCAATTTCAAGTTTGACCATTTTCAATGTGGCTAGCTAGGCTATCATGAGGTTGCTGCTATCAAACCCTATAATATTAGCAATAGGAGACATATTAGTAGAGTA
>NW_005332083.1:0-216 GCF_000412655.1 Myotis brandtii | reverse complement strand
GTGTGAGTATGCAAATTAACCCAACAAAGATGGTGGGGTGGGATGCTTGCGTCGTCACCATGGCAACGACACAGGTGTTTGGCACAGCCCCAGCCGTTCCAGGCCTCTGGGCAGTGTGGGAAGGCTGAAAGGCGGCTCCAGGCCGGAGGGAAGGCGGTGCGGGCAGCAAGGGGAAGGATGGCCCATTCTTGCACGAATCTTCGTGCATTGGGCCTC
>NW_005332082.1:0-209 GCF_000412655.1 Myotis brandtii | reverse complement strand
AAAAAAAAAAAGCTATGAAGTGTAATACTTTAATGTAATACTTCTTCAAGAATAATAGGAAGAAAAAAGATAACGATAAATATATGAACAATAAAATGGCAATAAATATATATCAATAATTGAATCTAAAAAAATAAAATAAACAAGCAAAACAGAAACAGAAAAAAAGAATAAATCCTAATGTAAGCTGTAAGATTTAATAAATAGTA
>NW_005332081.1:0-778 GCF_000412655.1 Myotis brandtii | reverse complement strand
AAAAAAAACACTTTTTCTCTTTTTTCTGTAGAAGCCACACATATCTGACACATGATTTTTGAACGTCTTATGGCTTCTAAACCCAGGAAGATACTCTCTCTTCATTTTTCACATCTTCTGACAATGCTATGGCAGTGATCACTCAGGGGTTGCAGCAATTGGCTTGAGGCCAGCAGAGCAAACATTGTTCATTCCTGCTCATCATACATGGATCACATTCACTTTCATGGGATTGGTTTCCAGGGCCAGTAGCAACTTGATCCATAGCATTCAAGAATGCAGGGAGGGATTGACGGGTAAGATGAAAACAGCTGTTTCCTCTTTGCAATATGCTAGTGACAAAGATTATTTGCTTAACAAAACTCTAGGCAAGCTCCTGAACCTTCTCATAGGCCCATCTGTGTACTTCCTTGTAAAATCCAGTTTTAGCAAAAAACCCTGCTAAGAGTTTAACAAGAACCCCTCACCCTCAATATCTGATCACCCTCATATTTGACTGGATTCCTCCTCCTCTACCATCTGATGTCTGATCACCTTGGTGTCGCTTTAGCAAGAATACTGTTAGGTCAGTTTAACCAGAATCTTCCCCCCACACCACCCGTGATGTTTCCTCTTAGTAATTTTCCATCTATTGACCCCTACTCTGTTTCTTGGTTAAAAATTCCCACTTGCCCATGCTGTATTTGGAGTTGAGCCCACTCTTGATACTCCACTAGAAAATCCCATTGTAATAGGCCCTACACCTATTGAGATAGTCTTGAATTAAAACTACCTTACT
>NW_005332080.1:0-232 GCF_000412655.1 Myotis brandtii | reverse complement strand
CCCAGGCTCTGCACAGCGTCCCGGGAGCCCTCGCCCCCTCGGGTCATGCCTTCCTCACTCCACCCCCTTCTCCATGTGACCTGCCCCCTGCCCTGCTTCACTCTCAGACCTTCCCAAACATTTCTCGCAGGACAGCTTGGACCCGAATCCTCCGCCGACTGTCTCGGATTCTCTTGCACATATCATCCCCCCCCCTCCTCCGTGTTGCCGCTTGTAATGGCCCAGCGCGGTC
>NW_005332079.1:0-235 GCF_000412655.1 Myotis brandtii | reverse complement strand
GCCCCCTCTCACAGTCCGGGAGCCCTCAGGGGTGGGATACAACCCGGCAATCAGGGGAAGGCGATGCCTTCATCACATCTCTGCTGCTGCCACTGCTGTCAGCATAAGCCTCGGCTGACCCTGGTTACCTGAGCCTTGGGCAGCCCTAGGTGGCTGGGGGGGATGAGGGGACTGGGTGCCTCTGGAGGCAGGCACACGGAGTGGCTAGACCCTTTTGGGGGTGGGTCCGGCCGTG
>NW_005332078.1:0-272 GCF_000412655.1 Myotis brandtii | reverse complement strand
CACAGTGAGTAGTGGTGTTACTGCCTCGATGGCACTCAAAGGTGAGCTCTGGCTGGTTTCCATGGCGTCCCCGCAGCTACTGCTCTGCACTTAAGGTACATCCATCATGCACTTCCTCCCCATCTGTCCATCTGGTCAACCCGTGCATGTATGGATTCCACAAATCATCAAGAACATCTGAGATTCTATGGGAACATGAAGACGTGACTGGCTCTCCCTGGGAGGGTAAGACAGGAAGTTTTCAGCCAAAGGGAACAACTGAACAGTCTTTA
>NW_005332077.1:0-534 GCF_000412655.1 Myotis brandtii | reverse complement strand
TGCATGCATAGTTCCAGCAGATGACAATGAGAGAGCCTCAAGGAGCAAAGCTTGTGATTGGCTTTTGGGCTGCCAGTGTTCAAAGTAGGGCTATCAGCTGGGTGCTCAGTGCTGTGGAGAATTAGGTCATTGTAGTTGGCAGGTATTTCCTTGCTGAAGAAGCCAACTTGATGGCTGAGAGCGAGAGGAGGAAATATAAGACATTTGGGATGAACCAAACAAAATGGAGATACTTGTCTGTATTTGTCTCAATAGTTATGTCTTCACTGAAGGGAGACCAGCACCTCACAATAAGTAGTGGACCCAGCCTCTGGGCTGAGTAAAGGGCCAGAACTTGAGGCCCTAAGGTCTGCCAAAAAGAAAGCAGCACACTCTGGCACAGAGAATTAAAAAGCAGGGACGCTGGCATAGGGAATAAAGGAGGGTATAGTTTGTAGCAAGGTAGAAACTCAATCTCAAGAATAACACAGAAACTGAGTTGTTAAAACTGGATGCAACGCCTGAACCGGTTTGGCTCAGTGGATAGAGCGTCGG
>NW_005332076.1:0-254 GCF_000412655.1 Myotis brandtii | reverse complement strand
GGGAGTTTATTACCACTAAACCAGCAATGCAAGAAATCTGAAGAGACTGTTGAAAGAAGTAGAAATAGAAAGGAGAAACAAAGACATAAAAGATCAAAATGGCAACAAGGAAGTACCTATCAATAATAACTTTAAATGTAAAGGGATTAAATGCTCCAATCAAAAAACAGGGTGGCTAAATGGATAAGGAAACATGACCCATGTATATGCTGCCTACAAGAGACATTCCTCAGAACAAAGGACTCACACAGACT
>NW_005332075.1:0-256 GCF_000412655.1 Myotis brandtii | reverse complement strand
GTGCACGGATTCGTGCACATTGAAAGGAAATTAATTTAAAAAATATTTTAATAACGCCATTTGCCCTTTCTCTATAATAGAAGTGTCAACCAAATTCACTGGCAGATCGAAACACACGCGTGCAATTGGCGCCAGCGAGAGCTTTATATGTATCATACATGCATGAGTCAACTTAGCCTCTTATATACTAGTATATAGAATAAACTTGCTTAAATAGACCTGATTTAGCTAAACTTTTTCCAGCCAGTGAAGCACC
>NW_005332074.1:0-203 GCF_000412655.1 Myotis brandtii | reverse complement strand
ACTATATCCCAAGAAACCAGAAACACGAATCAGAAAGATTATGAACCCCTATATTCATAGTAGCACAATTTACAATAGCTAAGATTTGGAAACAGCCTAAGTGCCCATCAGTAGATGATTGGATTAAAAACCTGTGGTACATCTACGCAATAGAATACTGTGTTGGTATAAAAAAGAAGGAACTTTTACTATTTGCAACAGCA
>NW_005332073.1:0-1021 GCF_000412655.1 Myotis brandtii | reverse complement strand
TTAATATTTGACAAAGGAGGCAAGAATATACAATGAGAAAAAGACAGTCTCTTCTATAAATGGTGTTGGGAAAGCTGGATGGATATATGCAAAAAACAACAACAACAAAAAACTAGATCACCTTCTTATACCATACACAAGAATAAATTCAAAATGGATTAAAGACTGAAATATTAGACTCAAAACCATAATGACTTGAGATGAAAACATAGGCAGTAAAATCTCAGATATTTCCCATAGCAACATTTTTTTCTGATATATCCTCTAGGACAAGGGAGACAAAAGAAAAAATAAACAAATGGAACTACATTAAACTAAAAGTTTTGGCACAGCAAAGGAAACCATCAAGAAAATGGAAAAACAACCTATCACATGGTGGAAGATATTTGCCAATTATACATCCAATAAAGGATTAATATTCAAAATTTATGAAGAACTCATACAATTTAACATTTAAAAAATACAGTCAATCTAATTAAAAAATGAACAAAGGACCTGAATAGATATTTCTCCAGACAGAACATACAGAATGCGAAAAGACATATGATGATGTATGCAGGGGAAATAAATCTGGCTGTTTTTAAATGGAGAAATCTTTCACATATTCATGCCATAATGCAATTGAGGAAAAGTCATTTATTGCTCAGAAAAAAATAATGTAGTGGCATTGAGAATTACATTTCACTTTGCTGGGATCACCATTCACTACTACTGTAGTTAGTGTGTGAATCAGAACAACTGAAAATGAGATACATCAATCAGCCCCCAATACCTGCTCAACATGCAGCTCACAAAATATTTTATTTACTTGAAACTGATGGACAGTTTAAGCAAATTGGGAAAAACGCAAATATTTTGTCACTTTATGCAGAGTCACATCCCTGGGTGAATTTTGTGAATCATATACTCATGACTCTTTTTTGTTGTTGTTGTTCAAAAAATTAAATGTTATTGATATATAACTCACAAAAAGTAAATGAATTGTGTTTAAATGTGTGTGTGTGTGTGTGTGTGTGTGTGT
>NW_005332072.1:0-277 GCF_000412655.1 Myotis brandtii | reverse complement strand
TATAGAAGATAAATAAATCCTAGATACCTGCTTCCAGTCAGCAAGGAAGGGCTGGGAGCTTGGGTCACCGGGGGCTGTGGCCAGCCTGCAAACAGCCATCAGCCCCTTACCCAGGCTGGCCACCCCCCCATGGAGTAAGAGTCCCTGCTGGGGGGCATGGCCAGCCTGAAAACAGCCCTCAGCCTCTCACCCAGGCTGGCTACGCCCGCCCCCAGTGGGGACCCTCACCCCATGGGGGTGTGGCAGGCCTGAAAACCACCACAGGCCCCTCACCCAG
>NW_005332071.1:0-277 GCF_000412655.1 Myotis brandtii | reverse complement strand
AAAGTTATGATTTTGATTGATTTACAAAAGAAATAATCATAATCATAATCATCTACCTTTTTTTTTTTTGCTCCAAAGTGACTTTTTAAAAAATCAGGTGCCTATACTTGTATATAAGGATTTCTGGTACCAAAAATTAACTAATCAGATGCAACCGTATTATGAGCTATGAAGAGTAAGATGCAACTCTGTTATATGATCTATATGTTTATGGTTCAAGACAGAGTATTTATACCAGAGGACTATTGTTGTGTTGGCTGTTGTCATTTTTTTTATT
>NW_005332070.1:0-729 GCF_000412655.1 Myotis brandtii | reverse complement strand
AGGTTGGAAATACAGGTCTGGAGATGAGGAGGTAGGGCTGGGCTACTGCAGAGACATTGAAATCATGGACTTGTTCAGGCCAAGGATGGGCAGACACTGAGAATACAGCAGGGCTGTGTGGGCAGTGGGCAGTGGGTGACATTGAGGAGACAGGGAAGGGTGGTCCAAGGAGCTGAAGAAGAACTGGGCCAGGAAGAAGACCCTGTGTACGGTGAGGACCTGGCCTCCCTGGGAGTACAGAAAATGAGTACACAAACCTTCACTTATTTTGCTGGAAAGGATGAACCAGGAGTTTTGAGACTTGAGTTTTAGTCTCTAGACAATGATGGACTAGCTGTGACCTTTAAAAAATCATTAAATCTTTCTGGGCCCCACTCACATCTTTAAAATATATCTGGCCAGGCAAATACTGAGTCATTGTTCTTTGCAGGATTATCATGGCCTCATATAAAATGTCCCTGGGTGTCACTGCTGGAACCGAAGTTTGGAGGTGAGAGAAGCCAGGGTCTGACTTGGCCTGGCATTTCTCAGTCTCCCTCATTTGCAGGGTCTGAGCATCTATAAGGCAGAATGCAGGGCCTCCAGGACACAGAGGCGTACCAGCTACAGCCTGTTCTCAAGAAGTGCTTACATCTTCTAAAAATATATATTTTTATTTTTAAATTACAGTTGACATACAATCTTATACTAATTTCAAGTGTACAACCCCATAGACATTTATATAACTTA
>NW_005332069.1:0-534 GCF_000412655.1 Myotis brandtii | reverse complement strand
TGTGCCAGGCACTATCATAAGTACTTACCATACCCTATGTGAATCCTATGTATGTTATTTTTATGCCGCTTATTTGAATTAGGAAATAGAGGCTCAGAAATCCTATATAATAAAAACCCAGCGACCTAATGGCGGAACGACCGGCTGACCAGTCCCTATGATGTGCACTGACCACCAGGGTAGACGCTCAACGCAGGAGCTGCCCCCTGGTGGTCAGTGCGCTCCCATAGTGGGAGTACTGCTCAGCTGACCGGGATGAGCGGCGCTTCCACAGTGGGCTGATCCCTGCAGGCCACGCCCCCCACCAGTGCACAAATCCTGTGCACTAGGCCTCTAGTATTAAATAATATCTGTGAGATCATGAGTTTTAGTAAGTTGTATTAGTCCTCCAGAGAAATAGTAAGATCTATCAATATATATACACCTATCTACCTATATCAAACTATCTAGGCAGAGAGAGAGAGAGAGGGGGACAGGGAGATAAATTCAAGAAATGGCTCGTGTGGTTTTCGGGGCTGGCAAGTCTGACACCTG
>NW_005332068.1:0-281 GCF_000412655.1 Myotis brandtii | reverse complement strand
GCCCTAGCCCGTTTGGCTCAGTAGATAGAGTGTCGGCTGCGGCCTGAAGGGTCCCAGGTTCAATCCCAGCCAAGGGCACATGCCCGGGTTGCAGGCTCGATCCCCAGTATGGGGCTTGCAGAAGGCAGCCTATCAATGATTCGCTCTCATCACTGATGTTTCTATCTCTCCCTTTCCCTTCCTCTCTGAAATCAATAAAGAATACATACATTTAAAAATAAATAATGACCCCGTTAAAAAAAACCTATTAAGCTTATGTGAAAGAAGACAGACACAAAAGA
>NW_005332067.1:0-542 GCF_000412655.1 Myotis brandtii | reverse complement strand
GGAAAGGGGTGTGCAAACACCCTAATAACCCGGGTTCTTATTAGGAATGACAGGGATGAATGCTGAGCAAGAATCCCCTAGAGAGGAGTCCATGTGTGCCTTGTAGTAGCTGCCTTCTTTCTGAACTGGTGACATGGAAAACATCTCATTTGCATTGATTAAAATCTCAGATCTGCAATATTACTAATTTTTAAACAGCTTTTAGAATTTTACAAACATAATATTGATCAAAAGGAGACAGATACAAAAGAGAATGTGTACTGTGTGGTTCCATTTATATAAAGTTCAAAAACAGGCAACACTTCATTGTATTAGAAATAAGAGAGTTACCCAGCCAGTGTTGTTCAGTGGTTGAGTGTCCACCCATGAGCCAGGAGGTCACGTTTGATTCCAGGTCAGGGCACATGTCCAGGGTGGAGAGCTCAGTCCCCAGTGTGAGGCCTGCAGGAGGCAGTCCATTAATGATCCTCTCTCATCACTAATGTTTCTTCTTTCTCTTTCTCTGCCTTCCTCTCTCTGAAATAAATAAAAATATATTTTTA
>NW_005332066.1:0-239 GCF_000412655.1 Myotis brandtii | reverse complement strand
GTATGTGTTCCATGTGAGTAATGTAGGTGCTTATGTACGTGGGTCCCAACTTACAGCAAAAATTGTGTTATGTCGCACTGTAAGAAGGGATCTCCGACATAATCCGAGGACCTACTGTATAGTTATTACAGTATTATTGACTACACTAGAGGCCCAGTGTGCGAAATTCTTGCACTGGTAGGGTCCGTAGCAGCTGCCGGCTGCCAGGTACTCCCTCCCTTCCCCCAGCTGGCCCCACC
>NW_005332065.1:0-363 GCF_000412655.1 Myotis brandtii | reverse complement strand
TGGTGAGTTAATTTGCATATGCAGGCACCAAGTGGCCAGGGACGGGGTGGGACGCAGGCGTTCCACACCGCCCCAGCCACTCTGGGTCTCTGGGCAGTGTGAGAAGGCGGAAAGGTGGCTCTGGCCAGAGCAAAGGTGGAAGGAAGGCCCATTCTTGCACGAATCTTCGTGCATCGGGCCTCTAGTACTAAATAAGCCCAATTTAAAGCAGCAATTTTGCATGCTGTCAGCCATTTTAATTTTCCACACTAGAGAACTTTTTCACCACTATCTCATAAGTGCTTATCACTCAAGCCAGGTTTCACGTAAAGCAAACTGAGTATTCTCACCTACAGTTTTCAAAAGCATATTACTTTAAAAATC
>NW_005332064.1:0-218 GCF_000412655.1 Myotis brandtii | reverse complement strand
CAGGTCTCACCCCGGGTCCTCGCGCCCCTCGTCTGTGCAGGACGGAGGTTCAGGTGGCCCTGGGGGGGGACACAGGGAACCACACAGGGGACCCACCGAGAACAACGCCGTATGGAGCCCTCCCTGGGTAGCGCGGAAAGGCCGAGCGGGCGGAAGTGACGTACTAATATACCCTGCCGCCAGCCAATGACAACCAAAGCCGGGCGGAAACGGGGCGG
>NW_005332063.1:0-844 GCF_000412655.1 Myotis brandtii | reverse complement strand
TGAAATAAATAAAAATATATAAAAAAAGAAAAGAAAAATTGTGTTGCTAAGCAACTTGATCTTAATGAGCAAGGAAAGGATGGTACGAGATGTGGTTGGAGATTCAGGAAAGGAACACAACATGCTCTCTTGGTTCTGGCCAAGGTTCCCTCACTCCAGTTCCCACTGCGCAATGACTACCAATATAACGATGATGGACCACTTTGCTTGCCATAAGAACGTTTTCTGGTTCTGAAAAGTCCAGGTATCCATTCTTTTCTTAACAAGGTTATTTTGAGGGTCAGGCAAAATGAGATGTGTAGAAATTATTCAATTTGTTAAAAATACTGTGACTCTGGAAGCAACCCAATTGCCCACCAATAGACAAGTGGATAAAAAAGTGTGGTACATATACACAATAGAACATTGCTCAGCCATAAAAAAATAAATGACATATTACCATTTGTGACAGTATGGAAAGACCTAGAGGGTATTATGCTAATGAAATAAGTCAAACAGAGGAAAACAAATACCATAGGATTTACTTATATGTGGAATCTAAAGAACAACAAAAAAATGAGCAAACAAAATCGAAACAAACTCAGAAACGATAAGAACAAAGGCATGGTTGCCAGAGGTATGAATTTGGGGGTCTGGATAAGAAAAGGTGAAGGAATTAAGTACAAATTGGTAGTCATGAATAGTCATGAGGATGTAAAATACAGCACAGAAAATATCATTAATAATCTACACTAATAAAAGACAAAGATGCTAATTGACCTTACCTTTGCTACGCCCACCAGCCAATCAGAGTGACTATGTGCAAACTAACCCAACCAAGATGGCAGTTAATTTGCATATACCA
>NW_005332062.1:0-581 GCF_000412655.1 Myotis brandtii | reverse complement strand
TATAGTTAGTAATTTAAGCAAGGAGATTATATGAAATGTCCATGGAGAAGAGTACATTGAAAAACCCACGATTTCTCCTTCAGTCCAAAGTTTAACATTAAAAGCTAAAGAAAATGTTTACTTATACTGGTAACCATTTTTCCTCCTATTTTTCTATCTGATCATGTTATCAGCTTCATAATATCAGTGAAATTTTTCTTATATTTACTTGATATGATTTATTGTGATTTATTTAATTTTCAACTTGACTCTCCTAATACCTCATTCTCACCAGATCACCAGCACAGCCTTCTCTGCCACCTCCAGCCAATGGAGTTTTAACTATTATTTAGTGGTTTGTTATTTTCCTGTGATGCCACTGTTCATTTTCTTCCAACAAATATTTATTGAAAAATCTAAACCTTGAACTTTTTCCACAGATACAAAAACAAATTATGTGAAGGGCAATGGGACATTGCTTCTCAGCTGTCTATTGAATAATCAAGGATTTTTTTCCTAATTAGACATAAGAAAATTTTTTCTGTATTACAGAAAAAATTAGCAAAGTAAGTCTTCAAATATATATATATACATATCCATGC
>NW_005332061.1:0-251 GCF_000412655.1 Myotis brandtii | reverse complement strand
CCGCTCCTAGCTGCCCAGTGCCCCACTCCCGGCTGTGTAGTTCCCTCCCCACTCCCAGCGGCCTGGTGCCCTGATCCCAGCTGCATAGTTCCCACCCCGCTCCAGGCTGCCCAGTCCCCCAGCCAATCCTACAGTGGAGGCCAGGGCAGGCGGGAAGCTTGGCTTCTTCTATCGGTCGCTGGGGGCAACCTAAGCCTCCAGCTCCATGGCTGCTGCCATCTTTGTCGGGTTAATTTGCATATCACTCTGAT
>NW_005332060.1:0-310 GCF_000412655.1 Myotis brandtii | reverse complement strand
GTGCACGGATTCGTGCACCAGTGGGGTCCCTTGGCCTAGCATGTGGGGATCGGGCCGAAACCTGCTCTCCAACATACCCCGAGGGGTCCTGGACTGTGAGAGGGTGTAGGCTAGGTTGAGGGACCTCACCGGTGCACCATGGGAGGGCTCCAGGGCATGTCCACCCCATCTAGCCCAGTCCCAATTGGCCGGACCCCAGCAGCAAGCTAACCTACCAGTCAGAGCATCTGCTCTCTGATGGTCAGTGCACGTCATAGCAACTGATCGAAGGGTCAGACATTTAGCATATTAGGCTTTTATTACATAGGAT
>NW_005332059.1:0-289 GCF_000412655.1 Myotis brandtii | reverse complement strand
TGTATGATCTTTCTAATGTAATGCTGGATTTGATTTGTTAGATTTTTGTTGAGGTTTTTAGCATCTACGTTCATCAGGGATATTGGCCTGTAATTCTCTTTTTTTGTAGTATTTTGGTTTTGGTATTAGGGTAATGCTGGCTTCATAGAAAGAGCTTGGAAGTGTGTCTTCCTCTTGAATTTTTTTGGAATAGTCTGAGAAGGATAAGTTTTGGTTCTTCTTTGAATGTTTGGTAAAAGTCCCATTTGAAGTCGTCTGGCCTCGGGCTTTTGTTTGCTGGAAGCTTTTT
>NW_005332058.1:0-306 GCF_000412655.1 Myotis brandtii | reverse complement strand
TGAGGAAGCATAAAAACATCCAATCAGAAGAGCAAAAGAAAAAATCCAAAACTATGAAAATAGTATAAGGAGCCTCTGGGACAACTTCAAATGTACCAACGTTCTCATTATGGAGGTGCCAGAAAGAAGAGAGCAAGATATTGAAAATCTATTTGAAGAAATAATGACAGAAAACTTCCCCTACCTGGTGAAATAGACTTACAAGTCCAGGAAGTGCAGAGGCCCAGACTAGAGACCCACACCAAGACATCATAATTAAAATGCCAAGGGTTAATGACAGATAACTTTAAAAGTAGCAAGAGAAAA
>NW_005332057.1:0-201 GCF_000412655.1 Myotis brandtii | reverse complement strand
GGGCTGCACCTAGGGATTGGGCGTGCCCTTTGCCACCTGGGAGCAGACCTAAGCCTGCAGGTGGTTATCTCCCGAGGGGTCCCAGACTGCGAGAGGGCACAGGCCGGGCTGGGGAACCCCCCTCATCCCCAGAGTGCACAAATTTTGGTGCACCATGCCTCTAGTCCTATCCAATAAAAGAGAAACATGGTAATTAGCTGT
>NW_005332056.1:0-556 GCF_000412655.1 Myotis brandtii | reverse complement strand
CAATGTCTAGAAATGTATTCTATAAAAACTCTCTAACAACTGAGAATGCTCATCAAGAAAGAGATGGTTTAAGTATGATACCACATAGCCATACGATGGAACAGTGCACTCATTAAAAACAATAAACAGGGATGTGTTTGTATTATATTATAATTATATTAAATGGAATGAGAAAATTGCACATTAGGACTGTGGTATCATCCTGTTACTGAGTTTATCCCACTGTTCTCCATACTAGGGATAGCAGTCAGTAATATTCACATGTCTCTCATAGAAATAAGTTCTATTTGGGGAAACAGACAACAAACAAATTGAAGTTTACTAGAAGATGGAGCAGTGTTCTGAAGAAATATGAAGCATGGCAAGAGGATAAAGATTAATGAGGATTGAAACAGAGACTCAAATAAGATGAGGGAGCAAGGCAAAAAAAAGTCAGCAGGGGCAGCCAGTAAGGAAACTGGGCCTGAAACATATGCTTGGAGTGGAAGAGAAATTCAAGGAAGGAAGGAAATATGACCAGAAGGCAGTGTGCACATGGGATGAGGGTGAGATCTGA
>NW_005332055.1:0-474 GCF_000412655.1 Myotis brandtii | reverse complement strand
CAGAATTTGTTTAGTCCTTTTCCAGTCTGTTAAAAGGAAAAAAGTTTTTTTCTGTATATGCCTAGGAAGAAAAAGTTCTATAAATTATTGAAATGATTACATATTGTGTCATTTTAATTAGGTACTTAGTTACTTAAAACGTGATCTTAAACGTGGGAACTTAAGTTTTGCTAGCCTGTATGTGTGTTTAATACCCCTTTGTCACTTTGAATGAATAAATAGTCTAATACTGTTTAATAATGATGATACACAATCTTTTGATAAAATATGTTTGACAATCTTCCCAGGGTTTGAATTTTAAGAAACTTTTTTTACATAGAATTGGCTTTTGGTCATTCCAATAGGCTCTGGAAGCCTCAAGGATTTGTTTTCTCTCCTTATGAAGAAAAATTTTCTGCTTAAGGTAGATAGGAAGCTTTTACAAATAAAGAAATAACAACTCTAATTGTTATCCTAGAATACTGTGTTTTGCAG
>NW_005332054.1:0-278 GCF_000412655.1 Myotis brandtii | reverse complement strand
GTGTTCCATTTGTTTTGTTTTGTTTTCAACATCTAGAGTTATTATTTTTTAAAATCTTTATTGTTGAGAGTATAACACATGTCCCCCTTATTTTTCCTACATTGCCCCCCTCCACCTAGCTCCTGGGCCACCCCAGGACTTCACCACATTATTGTCTGTGTCCATGGGCAATGCATATATGCATATAGGTTCTTTGGTTAAATCTTTTCCTGCTCCCCTCCCCCCTCCCTCTGAGATGCATGTCTGTTGCATGCATCCATGCCTCTGGATCTGTTTTG
>NW_005332053.1:0-1607 GCF_000412655.1 Myotis brandtii | reverse complement strand
CCCCTTCTCTAAAATCAATAAAATAAAATATATTTTAAAAAATTGTAATTAATTGAAATAGTTACAAAGCAAACCAGTTAGTATTGATTGTTGTGTCCTATAAACCATGTTGCATCACTCTCATCTACACATTTATCTGAAGTCACAATGTTGACAAACTATTATTAAATACGTTTATTTGTTCTCTTTTAAAACCCAATTGTATTTTCCCTTCTTTCCTAGCTGATTTGTTTTCTCCTACTGCTTCTCCTTTGAGTCAGTTAAGGATGGTCATGTTTCACTCAGTGCTAAAGGATACACACAGACTTAGCTTCATAAATACCAAGTTGAAACCTGATAAGAATCACTGTGCCCCTCTCCAGATTGATGGGCCCTTTGTAGGAAGCTTTAATGTGCACATAAAATGTCAACTCTGAAATAATTTGCAGAAGATTAGTTCCATGGTGATTCAATTCGATAAGAATGGGTATTAAGAACTACCTCGGTGGACTTATTTGTAGCAGTCTGACTTATTGGTCATTTTCATAAAAATCATTGAAGTGTAGATGATAAACTAGTAGGAGGAATAGCTCTCAAGCCCCTAATTATTCCTACCTGCCTGTCTCTGGTTGCTGAATGCTTTAGTTTTCTTAAAGTATTTCTTTGTTACATATATGACCCATGATTCAAATATGCAGCTATCATTGCTGGCCTTTGGCCTTGAATTCTAGCACCTGAATTCCAATTGTCTTCATTATATTTTGTTTCTAAGTGAGAGACCTGACTATTATTTTTCAACTTAAAAGTAATAAACTGGAGGCAAATATGTCTAAATAGAAGACATTTTTGCCTGTGAATGGCAGAATTATGGGTAACATTTCAGTTTCATTTCACTTTTTTATTAAATTTTCTTTACTTTTCAAATTCTTTGGTCAACAGAAAAAATAAAGTGAAATAGATTTAAAATGATGAATGTATACTAATATATCAGCCAAAGAAATAATTTAAAATGCCCAGAAATAGTAAAACAAGAATTTCCCTCAAACCCAGAAAAGAACCACTGTTATTTTAGTTGAGACTGAGTGTCATCAAACTATTAACCTTAATATATGAGAAAAAGTGTTAGACAGACACAAAAAACATTTACACTTAAGTAAATGAATATAAAGAATATTTATTGCAGTGTAGTAGATTTTAGTCAGAGAATCCAAGGATGAAAGTGTATGCTTTTCAACTAATATTTAATGATTTTTCGGGAGTGGAGTTTTTGTGAACTATTTTTTTCCCCCACTTTCTAAAGTCTTTGGAACAAAACTCACATGCTTACATTTACTATCTCTTTTTCACCTCCTTATTTCTTCTCCTTGAGCTTAAAAAAAAAGACTTTTTTTTAAAAGAAATTTTATTTTTTCAGCACAACTCTCTTCCAACATTAGTCTACTTAAATGTTAGGTAATACATTGAAATAGATTCTATAAAATCAGATAAACTGAACCACAAAATTAAGCCTTTAATATATCAATATTCAATACTTTGGTGACAACACTGAAGTCACTTAGAAATGTGTTTTTAATATTAAATTTAACCTGATGGGAATGAGTGTGGTGACCATGATCCTAGATGAAAAT
>NW_005332052.1:0-805 GCF_000412655.1 Myotis brandtii | reverse complement strand
ATATCACCTCCTCTGTAACCCCTTCCTTGATCTTCCAGGTGGTCTCAGGTTTTTTTCTTATAACTGTCATTACTGTAATAGTTAACATTTTAGAGTGCTTACTATGTCAGACACTTGACCTATATTATCTCATTTAATTTTCACGCCAACTCCACGATTGTGGAGACTGTAATCCACATTTTACAGACGGGGAGACTGAGGCTCATCTGGATGATAAACCCAAGCAGTCTGGCTCCAGAGCGCCCCCACTGTCCCGTTACCCTAAACTGCCTCATAGTTTTCCAAAGGGTGCATGGAGTGGGTGGTGCAGGTCAGAGGCCCCCGGCTCCCCGGCTGTACATCAGCACGAGGGCAAAGCCCAGTGGTGTGATGAAGGTCAAAGCTGGTGGCCTCCAGCTTCCAATCCACTTTCTGCCAGAACCCAGAAACTAGTGGGGGGAAGGGCCTGGTAGGAGGAGGGTGGCATAGTAGCCCCAGATCCAAGGTGCAGGCTCTGCTGGGCTCCTGCTGGCTTCTGGGCCTGTAAGAGGGGTGGGTCTGCCCACAGGCAGAAAGCAAGGAGCTCCAGGAGTGGAGACTGGGGGTTAGTGGGGGCAGGGCAGGGCCTGGGCGTGGGAATGATGGAGAAGATCCCTCAGTCCTCTCAACACCTAGGTGAAGTAGGCATCCTGTCCCCATTCTACAGAGGAGGAGACTGAGTCACAGAGAGTCACTGGCCCTTCCCTGCATGGCCCACACCACCTCCCACTATGCTGCCTGTGGGCCTGGACCAGATGGTACATGAGGAGATAAGCCTATGAGATGG
>NW_005332051.1:0-209 GCF_000412655.1 Myotis brandtii | reverse complement strand
GTAAAATGAGTGCCTCGGATAAAAAACTATATTGGAAAGTTTTTAAAAAATGAGGGGAGAGAAAAGTAATGGGATGGAGTAGCAGTAGCTTGTTGGGCTCCTGGGGGGTGACCTGCAGGGGTCAAGTTCATGGGATGGATGAAGTGACGGTTCATTAATACCACCCCTTCAGCTTTAAATGATATGTTTAATCTTTTACATAATAAACA
>NW_005332050.1:0-230 GCF_000412655.1 Myotis brandtii | reverse complement strand
GACCCTGGGGAGGTTGGAGGGCGGAAACACTTGATCCTCCACGTAGGGCCAGTGGCACCGCCTGAGAACGGTCAGAAGCAGATCTCGGGCCCTCCCGGCTCCCTGAGCCCGAACCAGAATGTGACAAGTGTGCGGAGGGAGGCTCTGGGGCCAACGGCCGGGTCCAGGGGACGAGAGAGGGCCTCCTGCTCCCCCAGCCGCGGTCGCCGCCTCCCACTGGGGCCAGACCA
>NW_005332049.1:0-223 GCF_000412655.1 Myotis brandtii | reverse complement strand
CAAGAGGAATGTCCAACTGCCAGTTTAGGCCCAATCCTTGACTGGCAGTTGGACATCCCCCAAGGGCTCCTGGATTGGAGAGAGTGCAGGTCAAGCTGAGGGATCCCCACCCCCGTGCACGAATTTTGTGCACCGGGCCTCTAGCCTCTCTATATAAAAGCCTAGCAATCGTTACACAGAACAACCAGTCACTATGACACACACAGACCACCAGGGAGCAGAC
>NW_005332048.1:0-280 GCF_000412655.1 Myotis brandtii | reverse complement strand
TCCATGCAGCGGAATATTACTCGGCCGTGAAAAGAAACAAAGCACCGACACACACTGCAACGTGGATGAACCTTACGTCATGCAGAGCCCGGCCGGAGTGGCTCAATGGTTGAGTGTCAACCCACGAACCAGGTCACAGCTCGATTCCTGGTCAGGACACATGCCCGGGTTGCAGGCTTGATCCCCAGTAGGGGGCGTGCAAGGGGCAGCCAATCGATGATTCTCTCTCATTGAATGTTTCTCTCTATCCCTCTCCCTTCCTCTCTATGAAATCAATAAA
>NW_005332047.1:0-274 GCF_000412655.1 Myotis brandtii | reverse complement strand
AGACAGGAGGGAGCCCGATCCCCGCAGGCCTGATCCATTCAGGAGGGAACCCAATCCCTGCAGGCCCAATCCAGACAGAATGGATCCTGATCCTGTGCATTCAGCATCTGCCCCCTGGTGGTCAGTATGCATCAGAGTGACTGGTCAACTGGTCGTTTGGTCGTTCAGTCGCTTAGGCTTTTATATATATAGATTTGCACTAGTGGCCTGGTGTACAAAATTCATGCACGGGGCGGCGGAGGGGGATCCCTCAGCCCGGCCTGCACCCTCTCCA
>NW_005332046.1:0-521 GCF_000412655.1 Myotis brandtii | reverse complement strand
CTACTTAATAAGCAAACTATAAAACTGAAACTTTTTGGTAATTTGGAAAGCTAAAGAGACGTAAGGGCTGAAAGGAAAAAAAAAAATCTCTTCACTTTGTGGCTGTATAGTCAGCCCAAGGAGTGAGAAGAGCAAGGTGGGGCAATATCCAGGGATTGAGAGCAGCAAGGGGACAAGACAACCAGCTCTGCCCCAGGGATAGTGGGCGGGAGAAACATGCACAGGATGAAGCTAGAGGGCTCCCAGGCCCTGTTGCAGTGCTAAGTGGTGGGTTTAGGTGATACAGCACAGCCTCGGTAAAACACAAACCGAACCAAACCGGTGCAAGAAAATTATCAAACATTTGCTGAATTGAATTGAAATGAGAAGTTAAAACAACCTCTATGAAGGTTAGAATTGGTTTTGTAGCTTTAGATCGGGTATATTTAAGGATTTATTGTTACACAGTGCCTTAACTTATCCTTTACATTTAGAAGTGAATATGTAACAGAGCCTCCCCTGGTTGGCATCTCGTGCCCCCC
>NW_005332045.1:0-203 GCF_000412655.1 Myotis brandtii | reverse complement strand
GGGGACCAACTGTGACTACAGTGAGAGAGCTGCTGTCAAGGAGACACCCTGGACTTGTTTCAGTGGGGCTTTGGTGCTCACTGAGTCTGCCCCTTGAGTATGTCACTTATGGATGTGAAGAGTTGTTATCTGGTATGGTCTCATACTGATCACTGGGTACACTGGTTCTTGGGTCTCCAGGGTGGTGCAAAGTCAGCCACTGC
>NW_005332044.1:0-256 GCF_000412655.1 Myotis brandtii | reverse complement strand
TGCTCGGAGGTCCTTTGGGTGGGTGCCCTGGCGGAGAAGCTGAGGAAGTGCCAACAGCTGCCTGGTTGGACATCTCTCCGGCCCAGAGCCTCTGTCCAGCTTCCTGCAAGCCTGGCCTCAGGCAGAACAGCCCTCCTCAGGACTACTTTGGTCTCAGCACTTGGTCCTGGGTTTCACCAACCTGGGTTTCTTCCCCTGGTGTGGCTGATCTGAGTTCCTCAAAAAAGCCCGGCCGATGCTGGCTGTGCTGAGCCTC
>NW_005332043.1:0-215 GCF_000412655.1 Myotis brandtii | reverse complement strand
ATATTTAACAGTTTATTATGCTTGAATGAAATCTATTATTTTATATAATAAATAAAACATTGCAATAAAACTGAAATATCTTTTGACCCTCTACCCAAGCCCCATTCCAATTCCCTCTTTCCCACAACCAGCCTCTATTTTTAATTTGATATTTTTTATTCTTAGTTTTACCTGCATTTTTCATACTTTTACCTACCTACTTCTAAAATTACTTT
>NW_005332042.1:0-282 GCF_000412655.1 Myotis brandtii | reverse complement strand
TAGAACTCAGAGCTTCTCTTGTGGCCTCTTTCTCTCCACATTTCTTCTCTTGTCTCAGTATTCTAGCCTGAACTTCCTTACAACATGGTAATTATCTTCTTCCAGTGAGAGCAGAAGTCAGCAGGCCTCTTACACTAGTGCCAAACTGGCCCAGTTTGACTTCTGCTATGTTCTCTGGATTAAGGCAAGTCACAAGGTCAGCCAGGTTCAAGGGGAGGGGACAGGGTGTATGTACAATGAGGGAAGGACTAGAATTCAGGGGTGGGCAAACTTTTTGACTCG
>NW_005332041.1:0-420 GCF_000412655.1 Myotis brandtii | reverse complement strand
GGGTGTCTCCTCCTCTAGGGTGGCATTGGGAGAAGCAAGCACACTCCATGAGCTGACTCATAATAAGCCTCTAATTTGCTTGGCTCCGGGCCTGTTTATTTCCCTGACCTGACGGTGCCCAAAACAGCTCTAATGAGGCTTCCAGGCAACTGCAGACCCCTGAGTTATTGCAGCTTAAAAAAATTGGTATGTAAGGAGGGGCAAGCTGGATCAGGGCCTGGGGGGCTAGGGGGAAGATGGGGTACCAAGAGAGAATGCAAAGGACAAGAGAACCATCTACCAGTGTGATTACAGGACGCCCTCCCTAGGGTTTAACTCAATACAGAGTGAGTCTCCCCTTCTGATGGCGTTTGTCATCTCCTGCAGGAGCAGGTTTGCCATGAGCAGAATGAGAGAGAGAGAGAGAGAGAGAGAGAGAGA
>NW_005332040.1:0-889 GCF_000412655.1 Myotis brandtii | reverse complement strand
GTGGCTCTAACTTCCTTCAAGTTACACGAAAGATATCGCACCCACTCTCCCCCCATTCCTTGCTGAACAGTTCACCATACCTAAGACATGGAAACAACCTAACGGTCCCCCAGTGGATGAATGCATTAAAAAGCTGTGGTATGTCCATTCAGTGGAATAGTATACAGCCATGAAAAAGGAAAAAGTCCCAGCCAAATGCCACAGCGTGGGTGGGCCTCGAGGGCATGATGGTGACACAAGGCAGACAGGAAAACAAACACCGTATGATGTCATTTGTACGTGGAATCTAATAAAATAAAATAAAATTTAATCCATCACTGGCTCACTTACCCACCATCCAGTCCATCTCCTCTACGTTGTCTCCGTAGAGCCCGTGCCGGCTTCTCCCGCGGAAATTCTCCGTGGTGATGAGAGGGGTGTGGACATGCAGAAAGGACACGAAGAGAAGGAACGGTCCTTGCTTGTTCCTAGAAATAAATACAACGGGAGCACATTTTTTTTTTGTTTTGTTTTGTCTTTTTGGCACCTGGCTGGTGTGGCTCAGTGGTTGAGCGTCGGCCTAGGAACCAGGAGGTCACGGTTCGATTCCCGCTCAAGGGCAAAAGCTCGGGTTGCGGGTTCGATCCCCAGTAGGGGGCGTGCGGGAGGCAGCCGATCCATGATTCTCTCTCATCGTGGATGTTTCTCTCTCTCCCTCTCCCTTCATCTCTCTCTAAAAAATAATAATAAAAAAATCAGCCATAGAGGGGGGTGGGTAGCGACTGGGAGGAGGGGGGAAATGGGAGACATCTGTAATACTATCTATATATATACTATATATAAGCCTAAGTGACCGTCTGTTCGACCGTCCGACCGGTAGCTATGACATGCACTGACCACAAGGGGGCAG
>NW_005332039.1:0-228 GCF_000412655.1 Myotis brandtii | reverse complement strand
GCAGGGGAACCTTGGACACGTGTTTTGAAGGCCACTTGCTTGAGCTGCCTCGTCTGTGAGATGGGCGGATGCTCCGCCGGCCTCGGGGTTTTGTGAGGACTAAGTGAATTAACGTGCTGCAGTGTTGGAGGCAGCACCTACCCCCGAAAATGCTCAGCAGGTGCTAATTCTTTCCATTGTAGCACTTGCTGGGTCCGAGGCACGTGGGTGTCTTTCTTTGTCAATTAG
>NW_005332038.1:0-411 GCF_000412655.1 Myotis brandtii | reverse complement strand
GCTCTATCCACTGAGGCAAACAGGTTAGGCCAGTGGTCGGCAAACCATGGCTCACGAGCCACATCCCCCTCTATGGCCCCTTGAGTGTGGCTCTTCCACAAAATACCACATGTGGGCGCGCACTTACAGTGCGATTGAAACTTCGTGGCCCATGCGCAGAATTCGGTTTTTGGCCTGGGAGAGTCTATATTGAAGAAGTGGCATTAGAAGAAGTGGGGGGTGTCCATCGGTTGGGCTACTGGAGACTAGGCACAGGCGGGCCGCGGGATACGCAGCGCGGGAGAGGCCTGCGGGATTCATGCAAGAGTTGAGTGAGCCAGGCAGTCAGCAGGCTCATTGTGCAATGGTTAGTGCTAGTTGCGCCCGCAAATTGTGCACAGGTGACAAAAGTACCTACTCGAAGCATAAAGT
>NW_005332037.1:0-445 GCF_000412655.1 Myotis brandtii | reverse complement strand
GTTTCTATCTCTCCCTCTTCCTTTCTCTCTGAAATCAGTTATATCCTATATTATAAAAAGCCTGTGGTCGTGAGGCCCTCATGCCATAACGACTGATCACCAGGAGGCTGCATGCACAGCAGGAGCATGCGGGTGGGCAGGGACTTTACACTGTGTCCCCCGAGCGCCGGCAGAGATTTGACCAGGAGATGCATCAGCAGAGTCCTGTGGCGCCGGCGGGGGCTTGACGCTGCGTCCCCGCCGGTGCCAGTGGGTCTGAGTCTCACACGATTTCGAGGCACATGTGAGTGCGCAGGGACTTGACTCTGGGTCTCGCGGCGCCAGCAGGACTTGACGCTGTGTCCTGTGGGCACCGGCCCAGACTCTAATAAGAGGGAGGAGGGAGCCAGATACCCGCACCCAGGACTTGGCAAATAGTGTTATTAAAATATTTCTTCTAATTAAT
>NW_005332036.1:0-244 GCF_000412655.1 Myotis brandtii | reverse complement strand
GCACAGGAGGCCAAAAGCTGTGACTTGTCACACACTGTTTTTCAAATGTAGATGGACGTTTTTGTAAGTCACAACCATCAGCTAACTTAACATATTTACTGAGTGCATGCTACGTGTACCGAATCAAATTGATTCACAAGGCTACTGACTGAATCCATGTTTGTGTGTGGGTTTTTTTTTCAGATAAAATATATTTAAATATAGCCGTATATTCATAAAGGTCTAAGAAACTTGACCTATAAAA
>NW_005332035.1:0-501 GCF_000412655.1 Myotis brandtii | reverse complement strand
GTCCCTGTCCATTCACTATCATCTCAGTCTTTCCTTCTTCACTCACTTTCAAACCAAAGTTTTGTTTCCTTACATGACCCTTCAATTCCTGTGGGTAATATGTAAATCACATTCATTACTGGAATGGATTTTATTACTAGAATGATGGCACACACATAACTTGAGAAGTCTGTGATAATTTTCATGTGAGGGAAAGTACAGGGATGGAATGAGCCTCAATTAAATGTTATATCTTCCAGGCCTGTATGGCTCAGTGGTTGAACATCAACCCATGAACCAAGGGGTCCCAGGTTCAGTTCCTGGTCAGGGCACATGCCCCAGTTGCAGGATGGATCCCCATTAGGAAAGTATTCAGGAGGCAGTTGATTGATGTCTCTCTCATTGACATTTCTATCTTGCTCTCCCTCTCCCTCTCCCTACCTGTCTCTCAAAAAAAAATTCAATGAAAACATATTTTTTAAAAATCTGTTTTATCTACTATACTAGAGGCCCGGTGCACAA
>NW_005332034.1:0-1200 GCF_000412655.1 Myotis brandtii | reverse complement strand
CCTTCTCTGCATCACTAGGTCATCCCCTTTCTTTGCTGAATCCTTATTGTGTAAAGCCATAAACACCTGGACATAAGAGATTTCATCCCATTTCCCTGACCATTGGCCAAACAGTTCTAACTGTATGATGGCGTAGTAATTTAGGGAATCATTTAGGGGCCACTTTTCCTCATAGTCTAACGTATCCATAGTCCTAGCAGTGTTATAATTAAAAAAAAAAACAATTCCTTCTTAGTCATTGGATCATAGTTATACATGGGCCACCCTGCTAAAATTCATCTTAGTGGGTTACCTTTTGTAGTTAAATAGAACAACTCCTGGTGGCATGAAAGTACAAACCCCAAACCAGAGCAAGACCCCATAAAAAGTGGAAACATGTCAGCAAAACATGGATACATAATTCTATTATTCCAAACAAGTGCTCACAAACAAGTCTTAGTGTCTTATCTCCTGACAGCTGATAACACAAGAGGTCCTAACTGGACCCAAATGGCACAAAGTCCAAGTGGCACAAAGCCCAAGTGACAGGGATGGAGGACTCCCATTGTGATGCCAGTTCAACCTACCCAGTCTTGAGTTTGTCTGCTCCCTGAAAACCCATTTTCTTTCACCAGCTAAGTGTTTCAGGTGGCTGATGCATTTAGAAAGAAACAGGGAAATTCCCTGAGAAAAGCTCTAGACAGCTGCTGGGAAATCCCCACAGTCCTGCTCTCCCAGGTTGACCTGCCACAGGCAGTGGGGAGCCCAGCAAGAGCCTTCAGGACTTGCTGAGGTCCATGTTGTCCCACTAGAGTTGCCAAAAACTGTAAATCAACAACAACAACAACAACAACAACAACAACAAAAAGTTTCAGGGCCCTGCTGTAACTAAAGTCAAATGTGTGAGGCAGGTTCTAATGCAAAAGGAAAGAGGTTTCATATGATCTGGGAGAATGACAGACTCCCTTCTCAAAGATCAATGTTATTTCCTTCCATCTCAAAGATCATCTCCTATTCCTGCTCAAACCCAAGAGTTCTTCCGAGGATAGGGAAGAGAGGGCTTTTCTTTCTATGCAATTGTCTTGCTAGGGGCCCTATACATTAATCTTTCTAGCTTTTTGCATGCCCAGTGTCAGGACCTTTTCTTGCCATCATCTTGGCAAGTGGAAAGACTCCCTAATGCTCTGACTGTCTATGGTAACAGTTTCAGGTACAATTCTA
>NW_005332033.1:0-595 GCF_000412655.1 Myotis brandtii | reverse complement strand
TTTTTTCTCTGCTGTGGGTTTTCTGTTGCATATAACAGACAATGTTTTCTGAACATTCATCTTGTATTTTATAATAGCTTATTCACTTCCCTCTGTTGTGTTGTTTTAACTTCAATAGTAACGGAAAGACTTTCAGTTTGAGGTGTCAGCGTTAAAATAAAAGATTGAGCATACTCTAAGGCAGAAATTGCCTGGGTGCCATGTAAATGGCTTCTGAGTTTCTTTGGAAGTGTGACCCCAACTTCCACCTATCTTTGGAAAACCTAATAATTTTAGATCATTTACTTTTCAGGAAAATTAGAGCTGGAGAAGTGCCACCTTTTTAAAATCATAATTAGTAAACACCTGCCTCCCACTATCAGGGTACCATATTATAGAGGTTGCACTCTTTCAAGGAGAACTCCACTGAAGAACTGCCTGTTCTGCTGGATTGGCAAAGTGAATAATCATTACACCTTGTTGAAAGACAAGTCTTACTAAAAGAAATAAGAGTATACATAAATCTCTTTTAAAACACTGGCCCTGGATGTAAATGATAATGTTTAAAAAGTGAACAAATAACAATCAGCAAAGAAACAGCAATCCTAAATGACTC
>NW_005332032.1:0-227 GCF_000412655.1 Myotis brandtii | reverse complement strand
GACCAGGCTGGGGGGGGTGCAGTTAGGAGTGACCAGGCAAACAGGGAGGGGGCAGTAGGGGGCGACCTGGCTAGCAGCCGGAGGCAGTTAGGGGTGACCATACCGGAAGGGGGCGCAGTTAGGGGCAATCAGGCTGGCATGCAGAGGCAGTGAGGGGTGATCAGACTGGCGGCGGGAGGAGCGGTTAGGTGCAACCAGGCAGGCAGGTGAGCAATTAGGAGCCAGCG
>NW_005332031.1:0-215 GCF_000412655.1 Myotis brandtii | reverse complement strand
TCGTTTGTATTTCTGTGGGGTCTGTTGTTATTTTGCCCGTTTCATTTCTGATTTTATTTATTTGGGTCCTTTCTGTTTCTTGGTGAGCCTGGCCAAAGGTTCATCAATCTTGTTTATCCGTTCAAAGAACCAGCTCTTTGTTTCATTGGTTTTATGTATTCTTCTTTTGGTCTCTATGTCATTTTTTTAAATTAAATATTTATTGTTCAGATTAT
>NW_005332030.1:0-634 GCF_000412655.1 Myotis brandtii | reverse complement strand
TTTTTTCTTTTTTTAATAAAAAGTGCAAAAATATCATCATAAGCCATCCAAAAGAAGGCAGAAATACGTAAAATCTAGAACTGCCCTATCCAACATGGTAGCCAGTGGCTCCTGAGCGTACGGGATGAGCCATCAGTCTAAGATCCACCAGGATGCCAATGAATTGGCATGAGAACAGGATAGTCAATATCATGCTAATAATACCTTTGCACTGATTACATGTTGAAGCGGTATATTAGAAATATTAGATATATTGGACATATTAAACTGAAAATACGTACCATTGAAGGGAATGCCATCTGTTTACTTTTTATTTTTTTATGGGTGGCTACTAGAAAATTTAATATCAAATATATGGTTCACTTATGTGCCTCTCATTTTATTTCTGCTGAGGAATGCTAAAATGAAAGATAAAATGTCCCTTTACTCCCAGCATTCCTGTCCCCAGAAAAAGCACTTGTCACACTTTATGTCTTCTTAAAGGCCTCCTTTGATACATAGACAGTTAAAAATAAAGTGAAACCATTTTAAATGAATTTTGCAGGAATTGTCTTTGTGTTTTACCTAATGCGGGTCCAGGAGATTGTTCAATGTTGGTATATGCTCATTTCCCTCATTCTTTGTTATTCCTATG
>NW_005332029.1:0-382 GCF_000412655.1 Myotis brandtii | reverse complement strand
AATTTTTTCTAGCTGCACAGACCTTCATTGCCCAGCCTAGGTATGTTTCTAAGAGCCACCATTTCCCAGGACATCTCAGACTCTAAGACTTAGAGACTCATTTTGGAGCAGAAATAAAACAGGGGACCAGGATGAAACCTGTGGTCAGTTGACTACTCAGACCCCGGGGTCAAGAGCTGGGTCAGGCCTTCCAGGGTGAATGTGACTGACATGAGCCAGTGAGACAATAAATGATAGAGCAGAGCCCAAGGAATGAACCAGAAAGGAGTGAAGGGACAGGCAGGATTAGATTGTGGCAGCAGAACCATATGTTTTGCCCTTGGTCATTAAAGTCATTCTCCCTTAGTGGAGGGCAGGTGAGGCTTGTGCAGATGCAGAAGGG
>NW_005332028.1:0-343 GCF_000412655.1 Myotis brandtii | reverse complement strand
GCCCCCGGTGGTCAGTGCACTCCCACAGCCAACCTCTTGCGGTCCCTCCCGCTGGCTGGCCTGGATCGGGACTGGGCAAGATGGCCCCAATCAGCAGGGAGGGATACCACCCGTCCACGAATTTGTGCGCCAGGCCTCTAGTTTTAATATGTTTGCCAACTCTGACTCCTACTCTTTATTGAGCAAGTTGAAACAATAGGGAGTAGGCAGAAGCCAAATTTATTCTGCTCTGCCACTCAGTGTTAAAACTTAATGCCAAGCAAATAAACTTTCTTTGACAAATATTTCTTTCTCTCTCCCTCTCTTTGACAGGGACATAATCACATAATTCCAACCTTGGGTG
>NW_005332027.1:0-258 GCF_000412655.1 Myotis brandtii | reverse complement strand
CAGTGGGTGGTGCCAGGCTGCCAGCCAAGGCAGGTGCTAGCGGAGGCCCCCCCCCAATCGCCCTCCCCCCACTGGTTGCCCCAAAGATGGCCCTGATCGATGGCCAGGCATAGGAACTCTACCCTATATATTGGGAACAGGCTCTGAGATTTAAAAATTAAAACCTGGCAAGGCTACTCTAGCATTGAAAAAACAGGACGATGCAGCAATGGCATGTATGTACTCTGGCTTGCACATTTTGTGGTCGGCCCTGATTCT
>NW_005332026.1:0-360 GCF_000412655.1 Myotis brandtii | reverse complement strand
GGGGTGGCCAGCCAACCTTCCACGTCCCCGCCCCCCCTGGCTGGCCCTGCCCAATTGCCCTGATCCAGTCCAGCCAGCTGGACCCTACCCATGCACAAATTCATGCACCGGGCCTCTAGTATTTTAAATAAAGAGCATTTACTCTTATAGATTCCTAGAATTATAAAGCTGAAGCCACTTACAGATACTCTCTGACCCATTAATATTGCCTTGGGGAGTTTTGAGAAAAATACAATGACCAGGCCCCACTCTATACCAACTGAATTTGAATCTCAAGGGACGGAACCAAGGGGGCACCTCTGGTTTTAAAGCCACAAGTGATTCCAACAGGATTGAGAAACAGCTCTTGGTAAAAAAAAA
>NW_005332025.1:0-543 GCF_000412655.1 Myotis brandtii | reverse complement strand
AGGCAAGAAGATGTTTCCCTGGTGCCATTTAGAAAAAGGAGTCTCATCTTGACACAGCCTCGGCCCTTAGCTGGGCAAATTGCATGTGAGTTGGACCTATCCTCACCACCTCGCCGGGTGTTCTTGAGCAGTACACCACCTATCCAGCCACACACAGCAGCCTTGTAACCAACAGTCATTAAGGACTTAACATTTTCTGGGCTTTTTTTTTTCCCCAAAAAAAACCCCACGTGGCCTGTATTAACTCGTTTAAACTTCACCATAGCCCTATGACATTAGGTATTGTTATCCCCATTTTATAGATGAGGAAACTAAGGCACAGTAAAGTAAAGTGTTCAGGAGCCTGGAAGCTGAGTCCCAACCACTGAGCAGCATTCCCAGCACAAGAAGCAGGTTAAGCTTAAAAACCATTTGCTTGAGGTCTCTTATGGGGGGAAAGAGGGAAGAGCAGTTGCCTTTTTCTTTCTTTATCAAGGGAAGAAACATCCACTCTCAGCTCAGACAGAGGAAAAGATGGAAAATTCTTCTGGCAGAAGAAAGGCA
>NW_005332024.1:0-289 GCF_000412655.1 Myotis brandtii | reverse complement strand
TATGATGCACATTGACCACCAGGGGGCAGATACTCAACGCAGGGGCTGCCCTCTGGTGGTCAGTATGCTCCCATAGGGGGGCACCGCTCAGCCAGAAGCCCTGAGCTAGGCTCACGGCTGGTGAGTGCAACGGCGGTGGGGGGAACCTCTCCTGCCTCTGCGGCAGCACTAAGGATGTCCAACTGACAGCTTAGGCCCGCTCCCCAAGAGGACCAGGCCTAAGCTGTCAGTCAGACACCCCCCGAAGGCTCGCGGACTGCGAGAGGGCGCAGGCTGGGCTGAGGGACCC
>NW_005332023.1:0-1187 GCF_000412655.1 Myotis brandtii | reverse complement strand
ATTGATGTTTTTGAATGATATAATTTTGATCTCTACACTTTATTTTATTTTTATTCTTTTGCCTTTAATGTTGAGAATATTACAGATGTCCTCCTCATTTTTCCCCAATTGTCCCCCTCCAGACAGCTCTCTCCCCACCCCAATGACACAGCTGATAAGGGGTTAATCTTCAAAATATATAAAGAATTCATATAATTCAACAAAAGGAAGACACAATCTAATTAAAAATGGGCAAAAGACCTGAATAGGCACTTTTCCAAAGAGGACATACGGATGATCAATAGACTTATAAAATAATGCTCAATATTACTAATCATCAGAGAGGTGCAAATTAAAACTAAAATGAGGTATCATCTCACACTTGCCAGAATGGCTATCATCAATAAGTCAACAAACAAGTGCTGGCAAAGATGTGGAAAAATGGGAACCCCAGTACACTGCTGGTGGGAATGCAGACTGGTACAGCCACTGTGGAAAACAGTATAAAGTTTCCTCAAAAATTAAAAATGGAACAGCCATTTGACCCTGATTTTAATGTAGATGGCAATACCTTGCAAGGCTGGGGCCTGGTTCTCCAGAAGGGTATATGTACTCTGAACCAGGGTGGGGCTGTTTCTCCTGCAGCCTGAATTCATGGTTCAGGAATCAATGGTCTGTTTCTCTGGAGAACTCTGACTAGTATAAGTGTGTACTCTTGTTTAATTCTTTGATCTCTGATCATTAGAGCTATTTTCCCTATTAAACCGAACAATCCCAGCATCCTCTTCCCACTTAATCTATTCTTGAAGTAAACCCTGTCCGATGCACGCATGTTAATTGCCTTGGAGTTACTAATGCTTTGATTTCTATTGAGAGGTTGGTGAAGAAGATATGTTCTGTGCTTGGGTTTTCGGTGCGTTTATCTTCTAATATAGTATCCAACTAGTTATCTGATTGTCCCTGTTTAATTGATTTTTTAATTTTATTTTTAGACACAAGTGTATGATATTTCTGGACTTTTTAAGAGTGTATTTTCAGCCCAGCTAGTGTTGCTCAGTGGTTGAGCATCAGCCTATGAACCAGAAAGTCATGGTTTGATTCCCAGTCAGGGCACATGCCCATATTGTGGGCCGATCTCAGGTAGGGGGCATGCAGGAGGCAAGAGGCAGCTGATCAATGATTCTCATCATTAACATTTCTATCTTTCC
>NW_005332022.1:0-203 GCF_000412655.1 Myotis brandtii | reverse complement strand
AGGTGTGAGTGGGGCCGGCACCATCAGCACATGGGAGCAGTGGTAGTGGAGCGGGGCTGCTGGCAGACAGGGGACCGGGGACTGTGGCGGGAGGGGCTGGGTGGGGGCACAGAGGATGGGCCAAGAATTGCCCCTGTGCCCACTGCAGCCTCACGGCCCATAGTTGCTTTCAATGTGCATGAATTCATGCACTGGGCCCCTAG
>NW_005332021.1:0-439 GCF_000412655.1 Myotis brandtii | reverse complement strand
TGGTGATGAAAACTTTTAATTTACTCTTAGCAACTTTAAAATATGCAATACAGTATTAACTGTAGTCACCATGCTCTTCATTCATCCCCGTGACTTATTTTATAATTGGGAATTTGTACCTTTGAACCCCTTCACCCATTTTTACTCACTCCCATTCCCCAGCCTCTGGCCATCACCAATCTGTTCTGTATCTATGAGCTTGATATTTTATTAGATTCCACATGTAATTGAGATCATGTGGTATTTATCTTTTCACTTAGCAGAATGCTCTTAAGGTCCATTGAGGTTGTCACAGATGGTAAGATTTCATTTGTTCTTATGGCTAAATAACATCCCATTACACACACACGCACACACACACACACACACACACTCATATACCCATGAACTACTGCAAACCTACTTTTGCCCCCTACCCCCACCCACACATACCACATTT
>NW_005332020.1:0-960 GCF_000412655.1 Myotis brandtii | reverse complement strand
AGTATAATTCTTTGAATCGGTAAAGGAAGGCATGTAATCATTAATGTGTCTCTACCTTGACTCCTCAAAAACAGAAGAAAAGCAAACCAACTACTCTTAGCCTGGTTTCTGGAATAATTACCTCTTCTCAATCCATCTTTCCACGTTGCATGGCAATTAATAGTTAGATCTCTATTTTCAAGTGCACAGTGTCTTACTGTGTATGTGTCTTTTATTATAAGGGTGCCACCTTGTAAAGAGAAAGAAAGAAGGCTGGGAGGAAGGAAGGGAAGGAGATCAACGGGAAGATGTCATGAGTGGCTAACTGGAAACTGAACTGTGAACCTTAGGTTTCATTTTCATTTACTTAAATATTGGAAAGAATGTCTTCCCTTCCATTTATCCAGAACAAGGTGGACAATAAATAGAGATTAAATTCTTGTTTTCTGAAGACTTAAGCTCAGGAGTTAGGAAAACACTCAGGGTCACGTGTCCCAGATACTGTGGGAGGAATGGGAGGAGGGGGTGGAAGGAGGGAAAGAGGAGGACAAATGAGTGATGGCCTGGGAGCATCTCTTTAAAGCACAGAGACAGCCCACGTGACTCTAGATCACCGCTGAGCGTGACAGGGGCTCCTTTACCCCACGAGGTGGGTAGTGCTTGCTTTGGGGGCTCCGGCCTAATCTGACAGAGCAGCAAGTGATCTGGGCCACATCCCGGGAGCTGACTGCCTCCTGAAAGGTGCTGAGAGGCTGATCAAAGCTAAAGCTCTTCTCAGACCCATTCATTGTCGTCGACAGTGGTGCCCAATGATCTCAATTGCTTGCTGCAGAGCCCAGCAAGCCGAGATCTGAATCCCTTCAAGTGACGCCATCGGAAGCGCCTGTCCTTCCCAGGCAGTTCCATCCTGTGGGGCAGATGTAGAGAGTGAAGCTCTCAGGCGAAGTTTCCAGATTTTAAACTGTATTTTTCTCAAGAAAA
>NW_005332019.1:0-243 GCF_000412655.1 Myotis brandtii | reverse complement strand
TCATGAGGGAAATGCAAATCAAAACCACAATGAGATGCCTATCATACCTATTAGAATGATTATCATAAAAAGCAACAAGAGATAACAGGATGAGGATGTGGAGAAAAGGGAACCCTTGTGCAACTCCTGGTGGGAATGTAAATTGATGCAGCTACTATGGAAAACAGTATGGAAATTCCTAAAAATAAAAATAAAAATAAAAATAAAAATACCATATGGTCCAGCAATTCCACTTCTGGGTAC
>NW_005332018.1:0-200 GCF_000412655.1 Myotis brandtii | reverse complement strand
AGAGAGTGGAAGGGAGGGAGGGAGGGAGAGAGAGAGACAGAGAGAGACATGACCTGTGGCCTCCAGCACACTCCTACCAGGGCGGGAAGCAAACCCCCAATCCAGGTACTTGTCTTTGACGCCAAATCAAACCTGTGACCTTTCTGGTGTGTGGGCTGATGCTCTAACCAGGGCTCCTTAATTTTTTTAACTTCATGTTT
>NW_005332017.1:0-202 GCF_000412655.1 Myotis brandtii | reverse complement strand
TCCAGCCCCCCACAGGCCTTCACCCCCCCACTGTCTGTGTCCGTGGGTTATGCATACGTGCACACAAGGTCTTTGGTTGATGACCTCCCACCCAGCCACCCTCCCCGCCTTCCCTCTGAGATCCCGAACTCGGTTCCATGCTTCCACGTCTCTGGATCCACTCTATTCATCAGTTTATTTTGTTCATTAGGTTCCACATGTG
>NW_005332016.1:0-841 GCF_000412655.1 Myotis brandtii | reverse complement strand
ATTCCCTGCAATCCCACTCAAAGTTCCAGCCTATTGTGTGGATTTCACCAGAGTGATTGTAAAGTTTCCATGGAGAGGGGGGCCCAGAACAGCCAGCACAATATGAGGAAAGGAACCAGTTGGAGAGAGAACTCTACCCCACTTCATTCTCACAATGAAGCCACAGTCATCAGCACAAGGAGGCTATTCCTGAAGAAATAGAACCGACTGTTATGAGTGAGATCTATGTGTAGTCTCATTCGCCACATTTATTAAACTCTTAACAGGGGATATTTCATTGTGTGCTAAGAACAGAGAACGAACGTATGTGATCCCCGCTTTCTAAAAGTGTGGGAAATGCAAATAATACACGAGCTATAAAGATGGAATGATTGCTCTAATAGGATGACACACAGGGGTGCTTGGGAAATGCAGAGGAAGGAATCAGAGAAGAGGCCAGGACAAAGATTAAGAAGAGAGAAGGGTTGCAAATCTTCCTGAAAAAGAGACAAACTTCTAGCTTAAACAGGAAGGAGGTGGATCAGAGTCGGCCAACCACACACGAAGGGAAATAGCTTTGAGGACAGGAGAGGATGCCCAGATGCTGACCCCGCATTGTGGTAGCTCCCTCTATCCCGAGGAGATGCAATAGTTTGGCGTCAGGAAGACCTCGGCAGGCGCGGCAGTGAGCGTCCAGGCTGACCCCCAGGGACACCAAGGCACGTGGAACAGCCTCCCTTGCAGCGTGGGAAGGACCAGCACGTGCCTCTCACATTGGGAGAAAAATCTCACTTTTATAATCATGTTAAGCTTGGGGCTGGTATAAAAAATTCAAGGTGAATAAATTGAATTTCAGTTTTAA
>NW_005332015.1:0-232 GCF_000412655.1 Myotis brandtii | reverse complement strand
AGGCTAGCATTACCCTAATTCCAAAAACAGATAAAGAAACTCCAAAGAAAGAGAATTAAAGGTCAACATCCTGATGAACATAGATGCTAAAATTTTTAACAAAATGTTAGCAAATCAGATCCAGCAATACATTAAAAAGACCATACATCATGACCTAGTGCAGCGGTTCTCAACCTGTGGGTCCTGACCCCATTAGGGGTCGAACGACCCTTTCACAGGAGTTGCCTAAGAC
>NW_005332014.1:0-497 GCF_000412655.1 Myotis brandtii | reverse complement strand
GCCCATCCTCCGTGCCCCTGCCCAGCCCCTCCCGCCATGGCACCCGGTCCCCTGTCTGCCAGCAGCCCCACTCCTGTTGCCGCTGCTCCCATGTGCTGACGGTGCCAGTTCCGCTCATACCTGCTGATGGCACGGAGAGATTGGGGCTGGTGCCAGCAGCGGGTGCAAGCGGGACTGGCACCATCAGGGGCGATAGGGGCTGGTAGCCACTGCTCGCACCCACTGATGGTGCCAAGTGATCAGGACTGGTGTCAGGCACTGGCAGTGGGTGTGAGTGGCGGCTCTGGTGCTGGCTGCGGGTGTGAGCAGGGCCAACGCCGGCAGCGGGTGCGAGTGGGGTCATTGCCAGCAGCAGGTGTGAGAGGTGGCTGCTGGCCCCAATCGCCCCTCAGGAGCAGGGGGAGGTGGAGAAGCCTTGAGACGCGATTGGGGCCTGGGCTGGCAGGAGGTGCAAGTGCCAGGTGGGACTGCGGCATGCAGGAGCAAAGAATTTTCAG
>NW_005332013.1:0-227 GCF_000412655.1 Myotis brandtii | reverse complement strand
TCTCACAATCCGGGACCCCTTGGGGGATGTCGGATGGATCAGGCCCAAAGCAGCAGTCCGACATCCCCTGAGGGATGTATCAGTGCCAAAGCAGCTGCTGCTTATCCCAGCCCCACTGCGCCTGCCACCGCCACTGCTTGGGAGCACTGCTGTGGAGGCCAGAGAGGCTCCTGCCGCCACAGCTGCACTAGCCAGCCATGAGCCCGGCTTCTAGCTAAGTGGTGCTC
>NW_005332012.1:0-219 GCF_000412655.1 Myotis brandtii | reverse complement strand
CACCAGGTGGCACGTGCGGAACATGGCAGGCATCAGCCGCATCGGGATGGTGGAGCAGGTGAGCAAGAACACCAGACAAAAGCGGGTTACCTGTTGCTGTCATGGGGCGAGCCTCTGGTGGTTACTGAAAAGTCTTTGCTCCAGCATGCTGTGGTCCCGCTGGGCACTTGCACCCGCTGCCAGCACCCGGCACCGGTCCCGATCACTTGGCGCTGTCAG
>NW_005332011.1:0-230 GCF_000412655.1 Myotis brandtii | reverse complement strand
TGGACTTGCAACAGGACTGAAGGAAACACCATTTAAGAAGGAGCTAAAAAAAACAGAAGTATTCGACCAGAGGATTGCGGGATTGTGGAGGACGCCTGGGTGCCTACAGCTGGAATGTGAGCCTGTTATTGCGCATGTACATAGTCAGCCCTAAAATCCTCAGTCTCACAGTATTTGGACATGACTTCTGGCAGGAAATTATTTCTATTGATGTTTGCTGTTCCCTTGTG
>NW_005332010.1:0-898 GCF_000412655.1 Myotis brandtii | reverse complement strand
CCTCCCCTCCACTCCACAGTAACTATAGCATTTGTTCAGAACTAATTTTTCAGAGGAGGTGTATTTTATGACTAATATTGTTTAGAATTGCCAGCACACTGAATTTTCCTTAATTTGATTACTGTTTTTGAATCGATGCATACTGTATTGCCTATACCCAGAGCTGACCATTCTCATGCCCTCCCCATTGGTCCGCCACTGCAAGGATTGCTCCGTATCTGAAAACTTCTTTCACAACATAACAGGTAAGTGCTATGGCAGTTTATAAGCTGAATACAAAGTACTAATGCCTTTTTGCTTTTTAATATAAGTAAATAGCCCCTAAGAGCTATACTGACACTCAGGTCCCACTCCAAATCTACTGATTACAAATCTCAGCAAAGAAGGCTGGGAATCTGAATTTTAAGATTCCCACCTGCCTCCCTTTCCCCTCCTCCTTCCTTCATGATTTTGATATAGGGATGGAGAACCAAAGTTTGGGAATCGTTTACAAGAAGTCAGTGAATCTGTTTAAGGGGACATTTGTGTTCAGTGGGATAAAGCCCCTTTACATCACTACTGGCATCAAAATGACCTGGACTCTTGTAAACATGCAGCTTCTTCACTCCTACTCAGGACTGTAGGCTGGGGTACCCAGGTGACTCTAAAGTACCCAAACTTTGAAAACCTTTGATTTTAGATGATATTTTCTTTTTTTTAAATTGAGGTCTGATTAACATATAACATTATATTAGTTTCAAGTGTACAGCATGATTCAATATGTGTATATATTGCAAAATGATCACCACAAAAAGTCTAGTTAACATCCATCACCACATATAGTTAAAGACATTTTTTTCTTGTTGTGAGAACTTTTAAGAGCTACTCTCTTCCCAACATTCAAATATACAATGCAATA
>NW_005332009.1:0-229 GCF_000412655.1 Myotis brandtii | reverse complement strand
ATATATATATGCCTAATATGCAAATTGTCCCCTCAGGTGTTCAACTGGGAGACTGGGATTTGGATTGCTCACTATGATGTGCGCTGACCACCAGGGGGTAGCACGGAATGAAGGAAGGCCCCAGTCGGCCCTGATCGCTGGCCAGGCCTAGGTACATCACGCATGCATGAATTTCATGCACCAGACCTCTAATTTATAATATAAAGTGTACATGACCTAACATTGTGTA
>NW_005332008.1:0-1131 GCF_000412655.1 Myotis brandtii | reverse complement strand
ACTGGAGAGTTTGAAAGAAAGCCCGCTCTTTTGCAAACGAAAGGAAATGCATGGAGGCTTCGCGAAGACCTAGGGGCAGCTGCTACCCTACAGCCTGCCCACTCTCTCTGCCTCCCAGAAAGTGTTCTGCCACCCGTCCCTTTTCGTTCTAATAAATCTCGCCACTATGGCTAAACTCCTCCTCCGGGAGGGTCCCTGAAATTCTTTCTCCAGGAAACTATACAAGAGCCCACTTCCTCTAGCAACACCCTATTACTTTATGTCTCTTGCCTGCTGCTCTTCTCAGTATAAAGCACATGCATCTTTTTATGTAATTTGCATCCTTTCTACTTGGCTCTAGCTACTTGGCATCAGCTCCCTGAGGGGAGTGACCTGTCTGGTGTGCTCGCAGCTGTAGGTCACATGCTAAGACAGTGTCTGGCCGCGGCATTAGGAAAGTTGAGAACCACTGCTCTTAGGAAATATAAAGCAGCCTAACCAAGAAGAGCCGTAACCACTGGTCACTCGTCGGCACCCAGAGAGGCCCGGAGGGGTGGGGACAGCAACACCGATGGCATAAAGGAGGCCAGGAGAAGAGAGGGTAGGATGGTCAATGCCTAAGTAACAGATCATTCATCTTCTCTGCTCTATAGACCTATATTCTCATTCCTGATCCCATAGAATTCAAACCCTCTGAAATAAGATGGCCTTCCAGGGAAACAGGAAATGGCTATAACAGTTCTGAACAAAATGCATTTCTACCAAAAAAGATGAATTATGGTCCCCCCCACCACCAGAGGTACCAGGTCCATATGGTTTTACAAGTGCGTTCTTTCAATCAGTCAAGAAATAGAGTCAAAAAAATAGTAAACTTCCTTTCATGGTCTTTGATTCCATAATCAATTTTTATTATATTGTAATAAAAATGGATTTTTCTCCTCTTTTCTGTTCTCTATATTGGTTTAGAAAGCTGGTATTAATTAGCTGAACACAGGTAGCCCACACATTTAAAAAAAATTTAAAAAAAGACACCTTCATGACACTGACTAAGTATAAGAATCCTAAGCAAAACACTAGCATCTCATGAGTGAGTTGCTAAATGAACAGCACTCAGAAGCTGTGGCTCAGGACTGCTGTGGGGTATAGAGCAGA
>NW_005332007.1:0-1258 GCF_000412655.1 Myotis brandtii | reverse complement strand
CCTCTGTGCAGTAGAACCTTTCACAGAACACCAACTTGATCCTTTCTTCAAACTGCCTCCTCCTCAAACTTTGGGACTGACACCCTTTACAGGTAGAGGCTCCAGACTTACCTTTGCCTGTGCTATCGGACTGGGTCTCTCATTATCTGTGGTAGCTCTGGGTAGAGACGTTTCTCTCAGCAGCTCAGGGCTGGGAGCTGGAGATGGTCTGGGTTAGAGGAAGGATTCCAGAGGTGCTGAAAGGAAAGGAACCTCATGAGACTGTGATAACATTCTGTGATGGAATTTGAACGTGGGCTGGGACTGTATGAGTGACAAATGTCAAATGGAAATAAGTTCTAAGTTTCACAGAGTAATATTATGAGTGCTTTTTATCTCTCTATAACATTACAAAAATGAAAGTCATAAAAATAAAGAGCACATAACTGAACAGATTGCCTATAAATTAATGATTGACAGCATCAACTGAATCTGAAATGCTGTCTGGCAATCACACTAGCTTCCTTGAACATGCTCCACATCTACTTTCAGACCTTTTCCTTCTTCTCAAACCTCCTACCTCATTGCTAGTCTTCTCAGCTGCCTCATTTTATTGACCAGAAGAAGCCATTGGATGGAAACTTTTTCATCTCCTCTACCTCAATTACATATCTATACCCACTCTCCCCAAACAAAGCCCAACTTCATCTGTATGTAATTTCTCTTTTTCTGTTGTAATGAAGAAAATAGCCTTCTATCTCCATGCCCTAGGCATCTTACCATTTTGTGAACTCCTAATTTGTGTATTGACTCCTGTTTTGCTTGAACTCTCTGGGAATTACAAATAGAAATGTTTTTATTTATTTAACATCTAGAGATGTTTCTATTTCCTATACTTTATGCTGACTGATACACTGAAGTCCCAGTTTTTACCTCTGTTACATGGGTTTATTAATAATTCCTGAAACATCTGGGAAAGATGGGTCTTTGCTTAGGTTCCACACTCATACAAAATGTATTTATTAAAGAAAATGTAGACAGCACTGTCACTTTGTAATCATTGCTCAGTAAGACTTACACCCTCAAACATCCACTCTCATAATTAACACTATTCAGGCTCAAGAGAAACATACTTCCATTGTTTTATTCTGTATCCTGAAAAGAAAACTATCTGGATGCAATAAAAGTTTGTGATTTTTTGTTTGTTTTTTATTTGTTTTGTGTGCCAATTTCAAATACATTTTGATTTAAGACATTGCATTTTCCACTTACAATATAG
>NW_005332006.1:0-562 GCF_000412655.1 Myotis brandtii | reverse complement strand
AAAAATTGGACTTGGTTAATTTTAAAAAAGTAGAAAAATGGACGGAAAACAACATTTATGGAGTAAAATGAAGGGGTAATTAAGTCCAAAGATCCCACGTGTTTTCAAAGGTCAGGGTTGAATACAAAGGCCTAATAGAAGGGAGGGGAGTAGCATGAGGAATTAGTCACTTCAGTTTCTTTGGTGGAAATAATTTCCAATGGAAAATGACATCAGTCATTTATAGGTGGTGTTTCTGATAAGACAAACACTGACAAGAAGGAAGGTCGTGGAGTTCTGGTCTCAGATGGAACTGAGGAGTGAAGGAAAAGAGTCCCCATTTCTCCTTCTCCCTCCTTACTTCATTTGATCGGAAGAGTAGGATCCCGTTAATCCACAAAGAATCCAGGTCTCTATTAATAAATGGAGAGAGGCCTGGCCGGCTTGGTTCAATGGATAGAACGTCGGCCTGCGGACTGAAGGGTCCCAGGTTCGATTCCGGCGGGGGGCGCGTGCTTGGGTTGCGAGCTCGTTCCCAGTAGGGGGTGTGCAGTAGGCAGCCAATCAGTGATTCTCTCTCATC
>NW_005332005.1:0-215 GCF_000412655.1 Myotis brandtii | reverse complement strand
CAAACGACAAGTGCTGGAGAGGATGTGGAGAAACAGGGACCCTCCAGCACTGCTTGTGGGAAAGCAGACTGGTGCAGACACTATGAAAGACAGTATGGAGTTTCCTCAAAAAGTTAAAAATGGAACTCCCATCTGACCTAGTAATCCCACTTCTAGAAATATATCGCAAGAAACCAGAAACACCATTCAGAAAGGACATATGCACTCCTATGTTC
>NW_005332004.1:0-834 GCF_000412655.1 Myotis brandtii | reverse complement strand
ATTATGCTTTTATTATTATAGATTATTATAGATATTTCTACACAGAGTGCACTATTTCTGAAGCTGCTTCCACAGAATCCTAATTTTTCCTCACTTCCACCGGCCTGTTCCATTATCTTTCCCACAATGCTGTTAGTGATCCTTCTAAAAACACTTCCCTGCTTATGTACAGCTTCCTATCACATCTACACTAAAAGGCCTACAAAGTCCTACATGATGAACACATCAGACATGCTCCTCTCTCAGGGCCTTACAGTTTCCTCTGCCCAGAATACTCTTTCCTCAAAAGGCTACAGAATCCACAACATAAATCCTCCTGCCAAAATATCACTCCTCAAAAGGCCTCCCCTGACATCCCCATATAAAATCACACCTTCCTCCTCGACTTGCTCTCTGTCGCTTGGCCTGCTTCTCCTGGGACTCATCAACCACTGACTGACTGTATCTGTCTACATCTACATCTATTAGCTTTGCCATGTCTGCCCTGCGAAACAAGAGCTCTATGAGAGTTAGGACTTAGTGTCCTTCTCTTTAATGTCCCTGGCACATAGCATAATGTCCAGCATGTGGTTGGTAATCCAGTTTTGTTCAATGGATGAATAAATGCCTAAAATCTACATGGCTCCGTATGTCTTAAGGATAAGCTCCAAACTTTCAAATATCTTCCCCTGCCTATCTCTGGTGTCATTTCCCACCTCTTTTTATTTATTTACTAGAGGCCTGGTGCATGAATTCGTGCATGGGTGGGGGTGGGGGAGGCAGGGGAGGTTGGCTGCCAGCCCCAAGGAGGGAGCGGGCCCTCAGCCCCCCTGGGAAAGGGGCCGCATCTGCTGC
>NW_005332003.1:0-744 GCF_000412655.1 Myotis brandtii | reverse complement strand
AAAAAAAGAATAAGAACATTAAGTTAAAGTACATTACTCTGCTTTTAAAAAATAGGAAAATATTTTATAATTATTTAAGGAAATAAAAATCTTTAGTTGTATATTTAGATAATTTGTTTCAAAAGTATACATTTATCATTCATTATAAAAGTGAATTTCTGTTGTAAAATGTGCATTCTTGTGAAATACAATAAAAATAGTAATTTAATGTTTTTCCCAAATGTTTACATTTTAAGTAACCATTAAATAAATGTACTAGTGTACATATTATAACTTCTTGAATATTATTTAAGTGTTATCTCATTTCAATAACAAATACAAGGACAAACTCTTGGTTTCCTTTTTTTCTCTTTCCTATCTACAATAAGTTTAAGTGAAAAATCATTTTTAGAATTCATACTTTAAAGTGGCAAAAATAGGAAAAGTTATAAAATAATTTGGGGATTAAAATATGTATTCTGATCAACACATTTTATGACCAAAAATGAACCCCTGGGGTGTCATTTATTATAGCTAAAATGATTAGAACTGGGGGCCCATGACACTATTATCTGTTCCTGTAGATTATTGAAAATTAGCAATTCCATTTATATCTATGTAATTTCTGGGATAACACTCACTGTTAAAAACTAGAAAATTGATAGATTTATTAGTCTAGTGAATCTAGATGTACTAATATAGCAACAGAGAAAATTTAAAGGGTTGTACTCTTTTTTTTTTTAATATATTTTTTATTGATTTTTT
>NW_005332002.1:0-204 GCF_000412655.1 Myotis brandtii | reverse complement strand
GAGGCCTGATTGTTCTGTTCCTTTGACCATCTTTCTTGTAAGAACGCTTCATGAAGAACTTGTGCACAGCCTGGCCAGTGTCCCTCAGTGGTTGAACATTGACCTATGAACCAGGAGGTCACAATTTTGATTCCCTGCCAGGGCACATGACTGAGTTTCGGGCTCAGTCCCCAATAGAGGGCATGCAGGAGGCAGCTGATCAAT
>NW_005332001.1:0-813 GCF_000412655.1 Myotis brandtii | reverse complement strand
AATAAAAAACAATCTGGGAACAATCTAAATACCCAACACTACTCCTGTCAGCTGGTTAGCTCCCTGAACCTTCTATCCCCATTCCGGGGTGGATGGCAGGACCCTGCCCCCCATGAATCATGTCCAGAAAGAATGAGATCTGGGAGGAAAGGTGGAAGAGATGAATGTTTTGAGTCTTTTAAAGGAGCCAGAAATTGTATTCAGACCTATTGTCTTGCTTCCCTTTCCAACTTCCAACCTGACAGGGCACACAAAGTCCCAGGAACTTCCATTCCCCAGGACAGAGTCATAGAAACAGCACAGCCTGAATTTCCATGACCTTCTACATGGAGGCGTAACCAGTTTAATACTGGACAACCCAAAGGAGGAGAGGACTCGTGATAGTTAATGCAGAGAGAAGGCTGAAGTGCAATGCAAAGGAAAAAATATATAGTGACTTAAAAGTTCACAGCTTATACATCCATAACCACCCTTCCCTCCAGCACATGCAGGGGGCTATAGGGAGAATCAGCAGAACCATCACTTCATAAGTGAGATTAATAATGATGATGGCATATGGCTAGGAATTAATGGTAAGATGATAGAGAAGGATGTTCCTAATGTGAGTGGTTAATTGAAGCCTGGTACCTCCCTTTTAACTAACATCTTGGCAAGAGTAATACAAATGAGGCCACACAAGAAGAAATTCACATGTTGGCATATGCACAGAATATCTCTGGGAGATTACAAAAAGAGTAGTGCAGAGGAGAACTGGGAGGCTAAAGGACATAAGTTCAAAGGAGACTTTCTCTTCACAATTTGAAGCTGTGTCAT
>NW_005332000.1:0-208 GCF_000412655.1 Myotis brandtii | reverse complement strand
TTAGGAAGGTTGAGAACCACTGCTCTAGAACAAGAATTAAATGGAGCAAATAAATATAATGAATGAATCCCAACTCCTTTGGGGACCCCAACCCTCAGGGACTAACACAGGTTTTGTGAGGCCTAAAGTTTGCTGAACCTGAAGGACTAATTTTAGTGGGGGGAGGGGGGATTTTTTTAATAAGGTTCAAAAATGACTTTATTTAGAA
>NW_005331999.1:0-388 GCF_000412655.1 Myotis brandtii | reverse complement strand
ATAAAATAATTCTTTACTCTAAGAAAATTACTCTATTCTATACTATTTAATGTCATCCTTTTTAAAATATCAATTTACACTAAGAATTGAATAAAGCAATACATTTTTAAATGAATAAATGGGTGAAGTAAAGAAAAATAAGATAAGGTTATGCATTAGTAGAAAAATAAAAACCAAGCACAGTTGTTTGAGTAAAATTAACATCAATCAAAATAAGTCATTTATATCATCACATAATCCACATCTAAATAACACTACCTTCGTTTTCATCTGAATCTTTAATTTATAAATAAAAATATTTAGTGGGTGCTGTTCGCAGCAGTGGTGGCTCTTTTGGCTGGTGGGGGGAGGCTACTAATCATCCCAGAGATGCAAATCAAAATGGCAA
>NW_005331998.1:0-291 GCF_000412655.1 Myotis brandtii | reverse complement strand
ATATAATAAAAAGCTAATATGCAAATTGTCCCTTTGGAAGTTCGACCAACCAGGAGTTCGACCACTCGCTATGACGTGTACTGACCACCAGGGGGCAGCACGAAATGAAGGAAGGCCCTGGCAGGTAGCCAGCAGCTGGGAGGAAGGAAGGCCCCGATCAGCCCTGATCGCCGGCCAGGCCTAGGGACCCTACCTGTGCACCAATTTCGTGCACTGGGCCTCTAGTTTTTCCAAATGAATTTAAAACTTCAAGCTTGAAGCAATAAAAGTGAGTTAACAGCATTTTGGAGC
>NW_005331997.1:0-258 GCF_000412655.1 Myotis brandtii | reverse complement strand
CTGCTGTTCAGTCGTTTGGTTGCCCCTCACTGCCCCCTTTCCCCCTGCTGACCTAGTCGCCCCATGCAGCCTGCTGCTCAGTTGTTCGGATGGCCCTCACTAACCCCGCTGCCGGCCTGGTTGCCCCACGCAGCCTGTTTGGTCATCTGTTCGGTTGTTTTGGTTGTGACAGTCGCTTAGGCTTTTATATATATAGATGAAGTGATCACCCTTCATCTAGTACCCATCTGACATCATACATAGTTAATACAATGTTAT
>NW_005331996.1:0-1078 GCF_000412655.1 Myotis brandtii | reverse complement strand
GGCCAGGCCTAGGGACCGCACCCGTGCACGAATTTCAAGCACCGGGCCTCTAGTATTTTAATAATATATAACATCTGCCATTTCTTTTTGTAAGCCTTTTGCCAGCATATATACAGGCAGTCGATGAACCAACATAAATTGATTAATATGTCCTCCAAATTTATGTCAGTGGAGTTCCCAAATGATAACTCTGTTGATCCCTAAGGAATCCTTCAGATACCTCTAGATTCAAATACACTGTTACTGATAAATGATTAACTCTTCAGAGGTAAAAAGAAACAGAGTCATGATGTCCTTTGTTTTCTGACTGAAAATCTGGAAAACGTCTATTTCCATTTTCACTGACTGCCGGCACTGTTTGATCTAATAAGACTTCCCCGTCAAACGTGTAGGAGGAAACACACAAACACGCACATGCCTGCGAATATATGAGGAGCAACACTGAAGCCTCTCGGTGCTACTTGTGACCCTTTAAGACAGCCATTCAAATAATCAAATTTCGTGCAGGTCAATGAAAAATCCATTTCTTTCACCCCAATCACCACACAAGTGGTCATTTGTTTCATGAGCGTTTTCGTTGTCTGAAACACCACTTTATTTAAACTCTGTCTACAGAGTCAGGAAATGAACATTTGTCCCTAGGTAGCTCTCTATCTTACGTCAGGACAGAAGAAAAATACAGGAAATCAGCGCTATCTGTATTCTGATGTCATATTTCACTGTTACAATTTTGAATGGACCAAATGTCTTTGTTTTCACTTCTGGTAATATCATGTAGTTACATGAAGAGTAATTTATTTATTTATGTTGGTTGAATCAGTTGCTACCTCACTAAATTAGATGTGTCTCATCTAATTTTTCTGCATACTTTTGTTCTTTCAAAACTTGGTTCTCTTATGATTCCATATCATCCTCCATGTCTCTATATTTCCCAAACATAGTGGCGTTATAGCAATTGAACTCGTATTTTCTATTGGTTATTTGTTTTCCTGGCACCCTTTTTCATTACCAGTAAGGATTCGTGGGAGTTGCAGAATCTTTCACAGCTTCCTTGAGAATGAGATGATTTTACGAATTC
>NW_005331995.1:0-302 GCF_000412655.1 Myotis brandtii | reverse complement strand
CCTTTTGAACCCCAGCTTCCTTAGAAAGTTGAAACTTGTAGCTAATATATGGGTGGAAGAGAGAAGAGATAGCAATAAAAATTTACGAGTATGTAAGTCAAAAAGTATACAGCCCTGGCCACCATTCTCAGTGGTTAGAGGATTGGCCCGTGCACTAAAGGGTCTTGGGTTTTATTCCCAGTCAAGGGGAGGTACCTGGGTTTCAGGTTCATTCCTGGCCCCAGTTGGGTACATTTGAGAGGCAACCAATGGATGTGTCTCTCTCACAACTCTTTCTCTCTCTCTCTCTCTCTCTCTCTCTC
>NW_005331994.1:0-205 GCF_000412655.1 Myotis brandtii | reverse complement strand
GAGAGACACATCCTGCACACACCCCAACTGGCACAGGTATGAAACCTGCAACCCAGAACCATGCCCTTGACCAGGACTTGACCCGCAGACCCTCTGGTCCTTGGACCAACACTCTGACCACTGAACCACAAGGACAATTTTAACAAATAATTTTTTATTGTACTATTACCCACAGTATATTCTAAGCTCATGTGTTTTGTTTGAC
>NW_005331993.1:0-578 GCF_000412655.1 Myotis brandtii | reverse complement strand
AGTTCAATATGCTTTGTATTAAAACACACCTGATTTCACAAAACCAAATTACAATATGACATTATTTTAAAACAATATCCTTAGGTCATGGGCTCTAATACAAATTCAAACTGTGAACAAGACTTTAGTAAAGGATAAAGAACTTCCAAAAACAGTTAAATAATTTGGGTTTGAATGCATGAAAAATCGGCCTGCTAGATGGTCTTTTGCCTTCCTGCCTTTTGTGTAAATCCCTCTCACAGTGAATAGGACTAATGTATGACCAATAAGATTTTGCAAACTTAGAGCATAACTTCTGAGACTAGGTCATAAGATATTATGGATTCTCCTTGCTCTCTTTGGATTGTCTGTTCTGGGGTAAGTTGGCCACTATATTGTGAAAACACTGAGGCAGCCCTATGAAGAGTTCCCTGAGGGTAGCACTGAGCCTCCTGCCAAGAACCAGCAATCAACTGAACAAACATGGGAGAATACCATCTTTGAAGCAGATCCTTTGATATAGTCAAGCTTTTTTAAAAAAACTTTTTATAATTATTGAGTTGAGAGAGAGAGAGAGATGTTGTTCCATTTATTTATGC
>NW_005331992.1:0-226 GCF_000412655.1 Myotis brandtii | reverse complement strand
GGACCCGCGGGGCCCTGGAGTCTGGTTTGCCCGTTGGTGTGGCCGCTGTCCACCTGGGACACGCCGGTCACAGGCATGTTCCCCTCTGTCATCTCTGCCGTGGGAATATCCTCCACGCAGCTGCCCAGCCTCACGTGGCTGTGCTCCGACTCGCAGCGAAGACACGCAGGTTCACCCGGGCTGGTTTGACTCTGTGGTTAGAGCGTCGGCCTGCGGACTGAAGGGT
>NW_005331991.1:0-277 GCF_000412655.1 Myotis brandtii | reverse complement strand
TTGAAATCAGAAAGTAAAATGTAGGGACCCGGAGCCCTTGAGGTCCCAGAGCCAAGATGAAAATATGTGGGAGTTCATGTGGCCGAAATGCGAAGATATCTCACATATTGGAGAAACTAAATAATTCATTATCTGGAAAAGTGGTGACGTGACAGAGCCCTCTGGCCTCCCTGGGGTGGGGGAAGGGAAGTTTCTTAAAGTGTTCTCATACGTACGGTGCGTGATCGCTAGACTTAAGAGAAAGAGACCATGTGGGAGGCGGCCACACTGCCGTATT
>NW_005331990.1:0-271 GCF_000412655.1 Myotis brandtii | reverse complement strand
TGGATTCGTACTACCCACAGACATATCAGTAGCTAGACGTTTTCATCGATTTTCGAAAACATGAATGAGAGTTGTTCATATTTCATGCATAAGGAACTCACTCATTGATGTGCTGATAAATAACGCCAAAACGGTTTCTGGGTGTTAATTGGCTATAGCGAGGCGTGCTTAGTTCAAGTCATGTGTTGAATCGTGCAGACGTGGCCGCGTGTCCCGGTGGTTCGGTGGTAGAGCACTGGCCGGAAACCCGTGTGTTCAATGTCGCATTCCC
>NW_005331989.1:0-547 GCF_000412655.1 Myotis brandtii | reverse complement strand
TGCCCTGACTGGGAATTGAACTATGACCTCCTGGCTGCTGGGGCAATGCTCATCCACTGAGCCACACCAGCCAGGCCGCACTTACCTAGAACTTAACCCCAGCAACAGGTAGCTGGGGCAGCGTAGGAAATGCTCACATTCTGCCCTTCGCAGGAAGATAGCCCTCCGACTGGGAGATGGAGGGAGGGATCCCTGCCTGGGCTCTTGGCTGTAGCGGTCCTGAGCAGAGCTTCTGTCCCACCGAACTGGGAGCGGTCCTGAGCAGAGCTTCTGTCCCACCGAACTGGCAGGTCTTGTTTTTGATGCCAGAGACTCTCACAGTTTTGACAGAATTTTACAAGATTTTCTTGAATAACTGTTTCTTCATTTGCCCATAGGACAATTTGTCAGCAATTTCACTGGGTAGAGCCTCATTGGAGCTCCACATGCTATCCTGCCAGAAGTGGTACTCCTCTCTATATTATTTCCTACAACTGCAATCTACAATTAAAGTTCTTTTTAAAAATAATAATGATATAATAAAAGCATTGCAGTGGTGTCTTAGATT
>NW_005331988.1:0-289 GCF_000412655.1 Myotis brandtii | reverse complement strand
GTTTCTCTTTTATTAGTGTAGATTGTTGACAGTATTACAGATGTCTCCCATTTTCCTCCCTTTTGCCCCCATCCACTTAGCCTCCGCCCCACCCCTGGCCTTCCCCATACTACTGTCTATGTCCATAGACTATGCATATATGCATATATGTTCTTTGGTTAATCTCTTCCCGCCCCCTTCCCCTCTCTTCCCCTCTGAGATCTGTCATTCTGTTCCATGTATCCATGACTATGGACCTATTTTGTTCATCCATTTATTTTGTTTAATAGATTCCACATATAAGTGAGAT
>NW_005331987.1:0-295 GCF_000412655.1 Myotis brandtii | reverse complement strand
ACCACTCTGCCTGCCAGCCTGCTCGCTCCCAACTGCCACCCCCCTTGCCAACCTGATTGCCACCAACTGCCTCCTGCCTACCAGCCTGCTTGCCCCCAACTGCCCTCCCCTGCTGGCCTGATCATCCCCAACTTCCCCCCCCCATCAGCCTGATTACCCCCAACTGCCCTCCTCTCCTGGCCTGATCACTCCTAACCACCTCTGCCTCAGCACCACCACCATGGCTTTGTCCAGAAGGACATTTGGAAGGTCTTCCGAAAGGTCTCCCGGTCTAATTAACATATTACCCTTTTAT
>NW_005331986.1:0-373 GCF_000412655.1 Myotis brandtii | reverse complement strand
GCTCCTGCTCTCTCCGAGTCTCCCTCGCTCTCCTCGTGACTTTTACAGTGTTGTCCAAATGTCTGTCAGTCCTTCTACGTGGTTTGTAGATGTCACGTGTGTCTGTCCTTTCTATGGATCTGCCTCTAGGTAATTGCATCTGTTCTCTTGAGTCATATGATTCCTCCTTGTTTCTCTGAGAGGCAAGTTTTTCATGCCTTATGGCTACTATCTCATACACCACTACAGTTCATTGGTAACAGGGACTATTTTCTTACTTATGTTTTGATGACAAACACCCAACTGCCCAGCACATCATAAGTTCTAGGTGCCAAATACATGTTTCTTTACAGATTAAATGACATTTCCTTCAGTTACTGTAGCTTTTTGGAAA
>NW_005331985.1:0-399 GCF_000412655.1 Myotis brandtii | reverse complement strand
ATTTGCATACCCACTCCTGATTGGCTGGTGGGCGTCACGAAGGTACAATTTGAATATTTCTCTTTTATTAGTATAGATGGGAGCTTTTTTTTCAAACTTGGTTTTAGGATCATTTCCTGTTCAATTCTCTACTTCCGATTGCCTATAACATAGTGCCTTACAAATAATACTTAACAGATACACATTTGTTTAATTATAACATGCCATTATGCTAACTACAAAAGAATTGTGACTTGTCAACTTTTATTTTCTCTTGGACTTTATGATCATACTAGAGGCCCGGTGAATGAAAATTCATGCACTGGAGGGGGGGGTCCCTCAGCTTGGCCTGCCCCCTCTCACAGTCCGAGAGCCCTCAGGCACGGGAGGTGACCCGGCGATCAGGGGAAGGCGACGCCC
>NW_005331984.1:0-284 GCF_000412655.1 Myotis brandtii | reverse complement strand
TGAGATGCTACTAAGATTCTATCAAGGTGGTGTCTTTCCTTATTGTAGTTCCAATGAACTTAGCCTAGCTTGATCCATGGGGCTTTTTGATGGGCTTCTAAGAAGTAGATGGACAATTACAAATTAAGAAGGAAAGTCCTGATTATATGAAGGTAATTTCCCTACCTCTCCCTCCCTCCTTCCCAAAGGAAACACTCTCCTGGTCCTTCTCTCCAGATTTTTATATGAATCATTTCCTTGCTTTTCTTTATAACTCGTACAACTTGCTTTTAATAATAATTATG
>NW_005331983.1:0-218 GCF_000412655.1 Myotis brandtii | reverse complement strand
TGGATGAAGCAGAGGATTGAATCAGCAATTTGGAAGAAAGGTGAAAAAAACATCCAATCAGAGCAGCAAAAAGAAAAAATAATTTAAAAGCATGAGGATAGCTTAAGGGACCTTTGGGACAACATGAAGCATAAATACATCTGCATCACAGGGAAGAAGAAAAGAGCAAGGGATTAAGAATCTATTATCTTGCCGAAACCGGTTTGGCTCAGTGGATA
>NW_005331982.1:0-733 GCF_000412655.1 Myotis brandtii | reverse complement strand
GACACTTAGCATATTAGGCTTTTATAATATAGGATAGTACGGTAGTACTAAAAAACCACAATAGGGGCATGTAAAAGGGACACAGAAGTCAACTGAAAGAGCTCCCCATCACCTAACTGGAACAAGTTGAGCAAGAAAATAAAAGCATAGTGTTGGATTATAACCAAAGTATCGAATAAATAACCATGAGTCCATACCAATATTAATAAATGATTGAACAAATAAATAAATTGGGGAGAATAGACAAATCTCCCATACAAAAGAATTCTGCCCCTCAGAGAAGTGGATCATAACTCCCTACCCCTTAAGTAGAGGCAGCACATACTCACTTCCTTCCAAAGAGAAAAGTATGGAAAGGGAGGGGAAGAAAAGAGTAACTTTACAGGAGGGAACACCTGGTAAACACTATCTCAGGCATGTGATAAAACTTAATGTCAACAGTGATAAGGTATATGGACTGCACATTCCCTGCAATTATATAATGAGAATGACACCACCTCTTCAGTCTTCTTCCCTCAAAACACATGACCCCAGTCTACTTATAATTTAAAAAATCAAACAAACCCAAATTGAGAGACTTTCTACAAAACCTACCAGTACAGTACAAAATTGTCAAGGTCAACAAAACAGGGAAAGTCTGAGAAACTATCACAGAGCAGCCTGAGAAGACACAAGTGCTAAATGTAATGTAACATCCTGAATGAGATCCTAGGACAAAAAAAAAAAAAAGTAA
>NW_005331981.1:0-436 GCF_000412655.1 Myotis brandtii | reverse complement strand
TCTTCCATATGGTGGTTTAGGAATAAAATGCTGGAAATGGCTGCGAAAGACACCCCGGCGGTGGTATAAGAGCGAAGGCTGGAGTCTCAGACGGGGTTTAAGACCCCAGCGCTTTCTGCTTAAATCCCAGCGCGTTACTTAACCTCTTTCCGCTTCCGTTTCTTCATTCCCGGTAAAAGTGGGGACAGTCGTGGCACCTGCTACTCTCACAGGGTAGAAACTCAAAGGAGATGATGCCTGCTGAGAGCTCAGCACGGGGCCGGGCACAGGAGGAAGGTCGCAGCCGAGCTGGCTCCAGGGTATTGGACCGTGAGAAGTCTCTGTTCCATGGAGGTTTGGTTTTGATTTGTCATATGGCTCCAGAAGGGGAACCTACCTCCGCCCCAGCTGTAGGCCACCACTGATCCGTTCTCTGTCACTGTAAACTAACTTTGCC
>NW_005331980.1:0-210 GCF_000412655.1 Myotis brandtii | reverse complement strand
GCTCTGGTGTTTGCCCTGAGGAGGCCTCCCTCTGGGGCGGGGGGAGCTCAGTGGGGGTGATCAGCTCTCCAGGGGCATGAGACCGGCCTCACGGAGCAGGACCCTGAGCCAGCCGTGGAGGAGGAGCAGAGGAACTGGGCAGGGGAGAATGGGAGGGAGGGTCCGCTGAGCTGTGGGAACAGGGTGGACAAAGGCTGGGAGTGTGAAAGG
>NW_005331979.1:0-249 GCF_000412655.1 Myotis brandtii | reverse complement strand
AATTAGATATATGAGTAAGATCAATTTTTAACAGGAAATAAGAGAAAGGATAGAGAAAAATTAAAGCAAGACAGGGTAAGAGAAACAGAACAAAAGGTGAAAGTGAGGAAGAGAGCATTGGCATAAAGTAAAAATTGAGATAGAGTAAAATAATGCTAAAGGAAAAATAAAAGTGGAATGTAGAACACTAATCCCAGAATAAAATAAAAAAATAAAAAGGTAAAATAATAGTAGTAATAATAATAATTA
>NW_005331978.1:0-286 GCF_000412655.1 Myotis brandtii | reverse complement strand
ATCACTTGGGGGTATTTTTCAGAAAAGATGTTTCTAGTAGTTCTCTCTATAGACATTGTCACAGTTGATCGGGGTGGGGACAGACAAAAATAGTTTACAAAATTTCCGTGGGGGCTTAAAACTCCCTCCCTTGATTAAGAATATGACAATGTGGCCTGGCCAGTGTGGCTCAGTGGTTGAGCATCAACCTATGAACCAGGAGGTCATAAATCAGGGCACATGCCTTGGTCAGGACACATGCCCTGGTTGCGGGCCCAATCCCCAGTGTGGGACATGCAGGAGGCAG
>NW_005331977.1:0-235 GCF_000412655.1 Myotis brandtii | reverse complement strand
CCAGTCAACTTAAACGTATAACTAAAACGTATAAATATGTTTCCTGCTTTCAATGCATTAAGATACCTAGGAATAAACTTAACTAAGGAGGTAAACAATCTGTACTTGGAAAATTACAGGACGTTGAGAAAAGAGATAGAGTTGGACTTGCCCGCCTGGTCCTCCAATATTTCAAAATTATCTTGTGTCATTTTTCTTTCATTTGTGTGCGGCTCCTCTTTTCAGATCCCGAACC
>NW_005331976.1:0-259 GCF_000412655.1 Myotis brandtii | reverse complement strand
TGCGGGAGGGGGCAGTTTGGGGCAAGCAGGCCCGCAGGCAGAGTGGTTAGGGGCGATCAGGCAGAAAAGCAGGTGAGCGGTTAGGAGCCTGCGGTCCAGGATTACAAAAGGGATATCCGACTGCCGGTTTAGGCCTGATCCCACAGGCAGTCAGACATCCCCCGAGGGGTCCCAAATTGGAGCGGGTGCAGGCCGGGCTGAGGAACACCCTCCCCATGCATGAATTTCGTGCACTGGGCAACTAGTAACTACTATAACT
>NW_005331975.1:0-516 GCF_000412655.1 Myotis brandtii | reverse complement strand
AGAGTAGTTCATAACAGTCAGGTTTGGATCAACTTTCCACACCACACATGGTTCAGATAATCTCATTCTAAAATGACATTCAGAGAAAAGTACGATATTTATTGCTTCTGAGACTTATTTGCTAGTAATTAAAGAAATAGGAAATCTGAAAACCTAGCCATAGTATAATAAAGTAAAGAAAACTGAGAAATTGTTTTTCATTTTCCCCTCAGTTTAACGATCAAGACTCTCTATACTCTTTCTTACACAATGAATTAGAAAAACCACTAGAAATTTATATATTTCCATTTAGAGCCATGTTATATATAAATAGCAAATTTTTCATGGGTTGGTGAATATCATGGAGATAGTTCTCTGTTTAAGACAACATGCGCCTGTTTCCCATTATAGCTTTGTGGCATTTACACTTGTCCTTGTCTCCACGCCCTGTCCTGGAGTAGGCAGTGTCAGGCTATTTTGAAGAGAAAGAAGGAAAGAAAGAATAGCTAGTGTCTTTTGGTATTCATTGCTGAAAGA
>NW_005331974.1:0-213 GCF_000412655.1 Myotis brandtii | reverse complement strand
TATTTTAAAAATATATATGATTTTAATAAGAGAGAGAGAAAGAGAGAGAGTGAGAGAACATCAATGTGAGAGAGAAACATCAATCGGCTGTGTCTCACACGTCCTCTGACTGGGGATCAAACTGCAACCTGGGTATGTGCCCTGACCGGAACTGAACTTGCCACCTTTTGGCATGTAGGACAACACTCCAACCAACTGAGCCACACTGGCCAG
>NW_005331973.1:0-451 GCF_000412655.1 Myotis brandtii | reverse complement strand
CAAAGGGAGAAAATAAAATCTCAGTTTAATAGAATCTTATTTTTCTTAGCTTTTTTTTTTTCAGCGTTATTGTGGTATAATATACTGAATAAGATCTATGCAGTTAAAGTGTAACATTTGGTAAGTTTTGACATAATATACACCCCTGAAACCATGACACCATCCCCACGATTTAGATAATGAATATCCTACCTCCTAGATGTCTCCTACATCCCTGTGGAATCTACCCTCAGGCAACTGCTGATCTGCTTTGCTGTTACTATAGTGAGTTTGCATTTCCTACCACCTTATACAAGTGGGTTTATACAATATGTTCCCTTTTCTGTCCGACTTCTCTCACTCAGCATAATAGTTTATCTTTACTGGTAAGTAGTATCCATTGAATAGATGTACGTATAACAAATTGCTTATCTCTTTACCTGTTAATGGACATTTGGGTTGCTTCCAGGTT
>NW_005331972.1:0-528 GCF_000412655.1 Myotis brandtii | reverse complement strand
AAGGGGAGAAGGCATTGTCCTTGCCCAAGAGAAGCCATCAGACTGACACAGGCTGTGTGGAAACCACCGGGTCAAGTCCAAGTCCTCATTTTACAGCGGAAGAAACTGCGAGGGGAGGGACTGGCCTAAGGTCACACAGTCAATCCACAGGCCAGATGGGGCTGGCTGTGGGCTCCAGACTCCTGGCCAGTAGACTTTCCTACCATATCCTGCATTTAAACAGCTTCTTTTGAGCGGAAGCCCCCCTGTTCCTCAAGAGAAGCCAGGCCTTTCCAGAATCCGGTCTGAGGCTGCCTTCCAGGATCTGCTGTCAAGGCTTATTCCTCGGGGAACAGCTGTTGGCAACAGGAGGGAAGGTATTGATTATGGCTGGGGCCCCGGGGAAGAATGGGGTGGGGAAGGGCAGTGGAAGTTTCTCTGAGAAACAAAACCAAGGTATATTTATTTTTGCGTCTCTCTATTTTCTAGTTGTTCCACAGTTATGTAATGCATTTTTCATATTTGAAAGTGATAAACTATTTAATTGGG
>NW_005331971.1:0-485 GCF_000412655.1 Myotis brandtii | reverse complement strand
TGCTCTATGCCCTCCACTCTGATACTGAAAACCTGTAAGTCCAGGGGAGCCCAGTGGCAGCTGATGATCTTGGATTTCCCACAGTATATCAGGGCTTGATGGCCTGCCAGGGCCTCAGGAAGCAAACACTGTATAAGTATTAAAACCCCTGGCTCAGAGGCCAAGGGGCTGAGTCACTCACAGCACGAAGACAATCACTGGCTTCCTGGAGTTCCTCTATTTCCAACATGGTTTCCAGGACCCCAGACGAAACCCAAATAGTATTTTTCAGATAAGCGCTAGAGATGCTGGGAAGGGTGCCACAAGGCTCCAGTGCCAGGCAGCCCTGGTCTCCCTGCTGGGGGTGCTTGGGCAGGTCCCCCTTTCCCCTCAGCCACACTGGGCAGGAGGAGGCTCTCCTGGGAAGGCATCCGAGGAGAGGAGACGGAGGAGAGAGAACTGAGCCTCCCCTAGACCCACGGATGCCCGGATGCCCGTCTGAACCC
>NW_005331970.1:0-280 GCF_000412655.1 Myotis brandtii | reverse complement strand
TAGGCACAGGGGTGGGTCTTGGCCCATCCTCTGCATCACCCCCTGGCCCCTCCCACCACGTCCCCCAGTCCCTCTCTGCCAGCAGCCCTGTTCCTGCCCCCACAGCTCCCATGCACTGACTGAGCCCGCCCTGTTTGTACTGCTGAAGGCTCAGAGCACGGGAGGTGGAGAAGCCCTCAGGGGCAATCAGGCCAGCAGCCACTCCTTGCACCTGCTGATGGTGCCAAGCAATCGGGACCGATGCTGGGCACCAGCAGCGGGTATGAGCGGCAGTTCTGGC
>NW_005331969.1:0-548 GCF_000412655.1 Myotis brandtii | reverse complement strand
TTACCATGTTTCTCTTTTATTAGTGTAGATTACTTAAGAAAAGGAAAATAGATGTCTTGCTTGATAGACTATTTCAGGTGTATTAATACCTTTATTGAAATTAGTTTTGTAATTTTAATAAAAGTAGGATTATTTGTCTGATCGTGGACAACAGTAAAGATAAAATTGAGATAGACATTTCTGGTTATTAGAGTAAACCTTGATACATGACAAAGTTTTTGACTTGATCTGAATCAGTGAAAATTTTTTCTCCTCCTTATTTCTATTTATCATAAGTACCACCTCACTCTACAATGCAGTGGACACTTCTCCTAGTTATGGCTCAGAAATAACATTCAGTAGTTACTTCTTACTCTCTGAAATCAGTGTTTCCTAGTAGATTTGAAAGCAAGATCCTCTGCCAAGTGTATATCTTGGAAAATGATATTACTGGCTAGACCTCATATCATGCTGTTTCCCTTGCCACAAATGCATTTTTGAATCACCATAATTTACTAAAACCTGCTTTTTCATTCTGGTCCAGCCCAAGTTCCCTTTCATTTGGAGGT
>NW_005331968.1:0-307 GCF_000412655.1 Myotis brandtii | reverse complement strand
CCAGCGGCCCCACTCCCCTCTGCCAGCTGCATAGTTCACTCAGGGCAAAGGCAGCCCAGGTGTTGGTTTTGGCAGATCGCTGCATTAGCACCTGCCAGCCTCCAATCCCCACCGGAGGGCCGTTTGTGGGCGTGGCAAGTGGCAGATCAGTGCATGAGCACCTGTCAGCTGGGGAATCCCCCCAGAGGGCTGTTTGTGGACGTGGCCAGTGGCAGATGGGTGCATGAGCAGCTGTCAGCTGGGGATCCCCACGGGAGGGCTGTTTGTGGACGTGGCAAGTGGCAGATCAGTGCATGAGCACCTGTCA
>NW_005331967.1:0-236 GCF_000412655.1 Myotis brandtii | reverse complement strand
ATTTTTGTGCACTGGGCCTCTAGTAGTACAATAATCTGTCCTGAAACAGTGTAGTAAAATTGCAGAAGTTCAAAAAAAGTGTCAAAAAATAGATTGGAGACAAAGCAGCATGGTAGAGTAGAAAATACACAGGATTCTGAGCTGGAAAAATACTGAGTTTGAGTCCAATTTATGTTTGTCACCTAGGGCAAATTATTAATTTTCATTGTATAGATTTTATATAGAGATTTATATAT
>NW_005331966.1:0-273 GCF_000412655.1 Myotis brandtii | reverse complement strand
CAGTGCACGAATTTCGTGCACTGGGCTACTAGTCATTTAATAAAATAATAGCTAAAAAAATAGATCTAGAGACAGAGAAGCATTGATCAGATGCTCAAACATCAGAGGGAAGGCAGGGGCGGGTGGAGCTAAGGAGGAGAGATCAAACAAAGGACTTGTATGCATGCATATAAACATAACCAATGGATACAGACACTGGGGGTGAGGGCATGAGTGGAGGATGAGGGGACATTGCAGGGATAAGAACACATTTGTAATACCTTAATCAATAAA
>NW_005331965.1:0-548 GCF_000412655.1 Myotis brandtii | reverse complement strand
GAAATCAATAAAAAAATATATTTTTTTTTTAAAAAAAGACAGTCCCTTTGCCATCAGAAGCCATCACTGGAGTCAACGATATTTGTGATTTTGGGGGAGCGTCTGCAGCCAGAGAATGACAGACCCATGGCCCCCCAGACACCCCGACCTTTGGTTCCCCTAAGCGCGAAGGCTTCATGGCTGGTGGTGTCTGGCTCCCTGGGCAACACGCAGACACACTCTGTCTCCATCACGTCGGTGATGACAGCCGAGCAGGTGGCCCGGGGTGGGGGGCTGTGCTGCCTGGGGCCGGACGCAGGTGTGCGGCCAAGGATTAGGGAGGTCGCCCCGTCATCCAGCTGCGATGCCGGCGCTTGGGTGGAAATGAGTTAAGATCCATCTTCATGCCGCTGCCGCGGTGAGAATGTCTGAGTGGGCTGCAGGCACCGCCTCCCGTCGAGAAGAGAGATTATGTGCCATTGATCCTCTGCAATTGATACCCTGTGATGGATTATATGCAATTGGTTATATGCAATTGGTTATCTGCAATTGATTATATGCAACTGATT
>NW_005331964.1:0-916 GCF_000412655.1 Myotis brandtii | reverse complement strand
TGAATCATCGCCTATTATTGTTTTTCTCCTCCCCCCTCCGCTTTTGAAACTCAGGTTCCAAAGGTGCCAGGAAGTCGTCGGGACCTTCGCCCTCTTCCTGCTGCCCCTCCAATTCTGCCTAGAGGACAGGTGCGGGGAGGACGCCCGGGATGCTGTCTTCCCCAAGCCTGGGGACTCCTTGAAGGCTGGATTTCAGGGAAGATGCATCAGGCAAGGACCCTCCCCTGAGCCCCTCCCCCAGCCTGGGCCTTGAATGAGGGAGCAGCGCCTGGAAACACGATCAAAAGAGCCCTGTGAGGAAGGAGGTGACCCCGGGACAACCTGCCCTCCCTCCCCAACCCTGGGCGCCCAGTCAGCTCTCAATAAATGCTATGAATGGATCAGTGGTCAGATGAGGCTGGTCTTGAGACAGGTTAGTGGGAACAGCTTCCGAGGGGCTGGGGCACCTCTTTTCTCTCCTGGCTGTTAGCCTGCACATGTTCCCGTGATCCCCACTTTCCCGACTGCTATTTGGATTTCAGTTCACCCTGAGGCTCTGGGGGAGCAGAGAAATGGGAGTGGGCACCATAGGGTGGCTGTGGGGCTTTGAGAGGTGGCTCCTTTCCTGGCACTTCTGGGCATGACTTCTGCTGCTGGCATATTTGGGACTTTTTCTGATGTTTTCAAATGCCCTTTCAGCCACCCATAACATATTGACATGCCAAATAGGTGGAATCTCACACGCTGGGGGTGAGGGCCTGCTATGGGGGCAGAAATGGAGAGACAATTAGACCAAGCCTCCCTCACCCCCATTGTCCTCGCCAAGGAGGCCCTCAGTTAATGTTTTCCATCACACCACAATGCCCCCGTGACTTGGGCCATGGAGTCAATATACCAAGCCCTTCTGGGTGGGGGCAAGAATGGGACTATGTTGACT
>NW_005331963.1:0-1065 GCF_000412655.1 Myotis brandtii | reverse complement strand
ATAATCTGAACAATAAAGATTTAATAAAAAAAAAAGTGATAGATAAAAAAAAAAAAAAAAGATGATCATAACTGACTAAAAAAAGAAACTCTAAGAATTCAGAATGAAATAAATATCAACAACCATGAAAAGCAAAAAACCATGTAAAGCTGTGAAACTGAATGGCCCTTGCTTTCAGAAAGCAAACCCCAATTTTATGAAAGAGAGAGAGATGCCTCTTCCCTGGAGAAGTAGCAAAAGCTAAGGGACCATATCTGTGAATTATGCTACTGTGTCTAGCTCATAAAATCTTATTAAAATCAATCTGTGTTGGTTATCTTTTCACACATAACCTCATTTCCCCCATTCTTGGGAGCTCTTTCAGCTGCAAAAGCCAACGCGTTATTCACTGGAATCATTCTAAACCAGTGAAGCTACAGACGTGAAACACATATGAGCATTCCCTTCTCCCCTCTTTTTGCTAATGGATCATAGCACTCTCACCCCCCTGAACCCCAAATGGACTCAGAATCTTTCTCAACATAGTATTCCAGATAGCTACTAGGTATCAATCATAGAACCTGAGAGAGAAGACTCTTTACCACCTTTGAATTCAATAATAAATCAGGGCATTCCCTTCCCTGGTGCATTTACAATTGATTGATTTCCCCCATTGGCTAGTAAAATAGGGTGTGCAAGTTGCCCCTTCAGAATCACCAGTGTACAGAAATTCAACATTCATCAACTCTTCTAAAATATCCAACTACTAAGACATCTTTATTTTAAATGTGTATCTATAGAAGCAACAAAAAAAAACTGTAAGGACTATTTCATACTGAGAAAATAAGGTGCTCCACAGTATACACATGTTTTGTGTATATTTTATCTCAAAACTTCAACATTTTTCCCCGATAAATGCCAAAACACAATTTAAAGGTAATCGGAATATGATAATCTATGGTATAGCTCTCTTTCAATATGTATAGAAATAATGAATTATTTATTTCACGTAACAAGGGATATTGGTAGATATAAGAAGTCACGGAATTGCCGAAACCGGTTTAGCTCAGTGGATAGAGTGTCGGC
>NW_005331962.1:0-227 GCF_000412655.1 Myotis brandtii | reverse complement strand
AATATCTATATATACAAAAAGCCTAATATGCTAATTGACCTTTCAACCATTCAACCAGTCATATGATGCACACTGACCACCATGGGGCAGACACTCTGACTGGTAAGTTAGCTTGCTGCTGGGGTCCGGCCAATCGGGACTGGGCGAGACTGGCTGGACACATCCCTCCCTGCCCCCGATCTTGCACCTTAGCCTGGCCTGCACCCTCTCGCAATTCAGGACCCCTC
>NW_005331961.1:0-1031 GCF_000412655.1 Myotis brandtii | reverse complement strand
TAAAAAATCAATAAAATATATTTAAAAACAAACAAAACAAAAAAAAAAATGAACGTTAAGCATCCAAAACACTGTTCTTTATTGCTATTCACCGGGCCGGTCCTTGAGTCCTCTCAAATTATAGTAGAATGCAATTTCTCTAACTCACCTTTAACCATTTTGGGGTCAGTCCCTCCGGGCTTCTTGTTTTTCTAGAATTTTCAGTGACTTTACCAGACATCAAAACAGGTGAGGTCCTTCTTCTACTTTACCTTTAAAGTCCAAATAAAAGAATATTACTATTATTGGTTTCCACCAGAGCAAAGAAACGTGCTATTACCACAGGCCTATCCCTTCTCTGGGCATTTGGAGTGTCTATATCTTATCCCACCGGGACCAAAGGAGGAAGAGGACTGTCCCCTATTACATTTGCCCGTGTCACTCCCAACCTTCCAATCAGAAGAGGTCGTTTTCCCCACTCTACTGCCTCCCTAACCTCAGCCCTTTGTCCTTTGGAGCAGGATGTGTTTGTTGATTGATTCTATTTATTTACAGTTTTTACCCCTGGCTTCTGACACAGACTGTGCTCTTCCATAATGAAGACTAAGACTTAGAAAAACAAAACATGAAATTCCACATGAACAAGGGGAAAGGTTTTAACTGGGGGATTAAAGTGATCAATTAAGTAAAGATTATATGATATTACTGACATGCAGAGCTGGGCTGGACAGAAGAGACCAAGACCGAGTGTCCAACCAAGAGTGGAGGTGAGGTGTGAGAACCGCAGGATCGCAGATCAGACCCCTAATGGCTGGAGTTCAAAGAGGATACAGCGAGCTGGAGGGAGAGGGCTCAGAGCGTGGGTCAGGCGTCCATGCGCCTAGGAAATCAGCTAAAACAAGAGGACTCAGACAAGTCCTGCGGTCCAGGAATCCGGAAGTTAGGGTCAGAGAGTGCTGTCATCGCCAACAACACATCTGAAGAGTGCCAAGGCTCTCTGTCTTCATCATCTCCACTACTCTCTGCAGTGTGTGGTCACACTAGGTATAGGT
>NW_005331960.1:0-436 GCF_000412655.1 Myotis brandtii | reverse complement strand
TATATGTATTTTTTGAAGGAGAAATAAAGAGCTTCCCAGACATGAGAAAGCTAAATGAGTTTGTTACCACCACACAGTATTGAAGAAGAATAAAAGGAAAAAGGAGAATGAGGAGAAGGAGGAGAGGGAGGGAGAGGAGGATGAGGATGAGGAGGAGGAGAAGAAGAAACAGAAATATGGTTAAAAAATAAAATGGCAATATATATGTACCTATCCATAATCACTTCAAATGTAAGTAGGTTAAATGCTTCAATCAAAATACATAAAGTAGCTGAATGAATAAGAAAACAAACCCATATATATGCTATCTTCAAAGACCACCTCAGAACTAAAGATATGAGCAGACTAAAAGTAAAGAGATGTAAAACAATATTTTATGCAATGGAACAGAAAAGAAAGCTGGGATGGCTGTACTTATATCTGACAATATAGATTT
>NW_005331959.1:0-367 GCF_000412655.1 Myotis brandtii | reverse complement strand
GTCAGCAACGCAGGGGCAGGCGTGGGGTCCACGCGGCCCTGGTCACATCGGCACGAGTCTGAGAGCACCGGGTAGACCCCGGCCCCCGCCCGGCGACCGGGAGATAAATGTTTCCGGCTCCGCTGACTCGGAGGGAAGAGGCAGGTGCGCTTTATGAACGACCGCCCGCCAGAGGGAAAGCACCCCTCATCCTCGCGGGCCAGGCCCGGGGCTGGGCGCCACCTGGCAACCCTGCCAGCTGCTGAGTAAGCAACAGCATGACCCAGCGTGTTTGGCCCTGTGCCCACCACGGCCTGTGCCCACCACTCGCACCTGCACACAACCAGCAGGAACCCCAGAAAAGCCCGACCCGGACCCCCTGGTGGAA
>NW_005331958.1:0-425 GCF_000412655.1 Myotis brandtii | reverse complement strand
GTATGCCATATATGCCAGGTCCCTTGAAACAGCAAGGTTGGACCGGCTCCCGGCACTTTTTTTATTGTCTTTAGTCCACAAGTCAGCTGGGAGGTTTTTCTGATCTCATCAGTACTGAGTTCTGAGTTTATGCATGCACATTCAGTCAACTGGTGGGTCATTAGGGTTGTGCTGGTCTAGAATGCCTTTCTGTGCCTAGAGAAACTTCCTTGTACCAAATAAAGAGGTGACTATTGTGGGGAGCAGACAGCAATACCCCTTTCCAAAGAGAACCAGGAATTGATGGATAAATGCTTGAACCGCCTCACCTATTAATGGGACAGTTCTAAAGTGGGTTCCACTCTCTCAGGGAGTCTCCAGCAGGAATGCCTGTCCCCTAAAATGGTAATATTAATCACCCTCTATTGGCCTCCTCATTTTCCCTT
>NW_005331957.1:0-206 GCF_000412655.1 Myotis brandtii | reverse complement strand
AAGGAGGTAAAAGATCTGTCCTTGAAAAATTATAAGACACTGGAGAAATTGAGGAAGATACAAATAAGTAAAAGCATCTACTATGCTTATGAATAGGAAGAATTAACATCAAAATGTACACGCTCTCCAAAACAATCTACAGATTCAATGCAATTCCTACCAAAATATTAATGGCATATTTCACAGAACTAGAACAAGTATTCCAA
>NW_005331956.1:0-380 GCF_000412655.1 Myotis brandtii | reverse complement strand
ATCACTTGGTTACAGTGGTGTTTTCCAGGTTTTTCTATTGCAAAATGTCTGTGTAAGTAGTTTGTAAGGAATTACGTGGGTCTATGTAAATAGCTGCTCCTCATCAAACTAATTTTAGCACTCAGTGATGCTTCTTTAAACTCCATCATTTTCTCTATGTATGTTAGTTAGCGTTCTACTGTAAGGAAATACGGATGTATTTAGACCAATATGGGGTCATGGATTTTTATTCTACTCAGTTTACTATGGATCATTTATACCTTCAGTTATATTGAGACTCAAGTTGACCCAGAGTTGGCCTGTGGGGTTCTTTCAAGCTCAGTCTGTGTCCTGTTGATACATCCCCTTAGATTACTCATTTTTGGTGCAGGAGAATATCC
>NW_005331955.1:0-349 GCF_000412655.1 Myotis brandtii | reverse complement strand
AGCTGACTTGGGCGGAGCTGCAGGGACCCTCAGGGGCTAACCACAGGAGGAGATATATAGGTCAGAACCTCCCCACGAGTTCAGTTCAGGCTTTGGATACAGAATTCCCCTGAACTAGCAGATCTGCGAAATACAGGTTAACTTTCCTCCCTCAGAGTGCTGGCTGATCATTCTCCCATGCATTCTGCCACAATACTGAAGAGGAAACTGGTCTTGCAAGGTGTGTCAGGCCATAAAAACTGTGAACAATGCACTGCCCTGGGGGGGGGGGTGTCGTTATCGCTTGCCCCAGGACAGATCATCGGATATGGTCTGGGGACCCCCAACACCTGGGGGCCTTTCTGTAAGC
>NW_005331954.1:0-261 GCF_000412655.1 Myotis brandtii | reverse complement strand
GGTCCCTTGGCCTGGCCTGTGGGGATTGGGCAGAAACAGGCAGTCTGACATCCCCTGAGGGGTCCAGGATTGCGAGAGGGTGTAGGCCAGGCTGAGGCCCCCACTGGTGCATGAATCCATGCACCAGGCCTCTAGTATCCTATATAATAAGAGAGGAATATGCTAATTAGCCATTATGCAAGGCATAATGACCAAGCACGTCACGACCAGATCACGGATCAGTGGGAGGGTGGGCCAGTGAGGTACAAGCGGGCTGTGGAG
>NW_005331953.1:0-255 GCF_000412655.1 Myotis brandtii | reverse complement strand
TAAAAGGCTAATATGCAAAGTGTCTCCTTGGAAGTTCCACTGGAGACTTGGAGTTCGATCCCTCACTATGATGTATGCTGACCACCAGGGTGCAGTGCAGAATGAATGAAGACCCCAAACGGCCCTGATCGCAGGCCAGGCCTAGGGACCCTACCCATGCATGCATTTCGTGCACTGGACCTTTAGTTAATCAATATGTGTAAAACATTTACAAAGGCTTTATATGTATTATTTCACTTAGTTCTTTTTTAAATT
>NW_005331952.1:0-640 GCF_000412655.1 Myotis brandtii | reverse complement strand
GGGACCCCTCGGGAGATGTCAGAGAGCCAGTTTCGGCAGATCCCCACTGGCCAGGCCGAGCCACCACACTGGTGCTCGAATTCCCCCAAAAATTCGTTCTTTTTGGAGAGGGTAGTATTGGTTGACGAACCTCAGGAGATCAAACAATGAGAATGCTAGTCATTGAAATGAAAACTATTTCCCGTGATAGCTTCGAGCCTTGTCTTCCGGGGCTGGGCTAATATTTTGAGGCTTAAGGTCTTTTTCTTTTTCTTTCTCTGTTTAATATATTTTTACTAGAGGCCCAGGTTTCGGACTCGATCTCCAGTATGGGGCGGGTGTGAGGCGGCTGATGTGTGATTCTCTTTAATGCAACCATGGATGTCCTGAAATTGATTTCTGGGGCTCCCTACGGCTCCCCCTCCAGCCTCCTCTCGCTGGTGAGATGGTTGATGAATTTTATGATAGCTGGGCTTTGTTTGGGGCTGTTTAGTGCTAAACACAATTAAAAACCCAAATTCGCACAGAGCTAGACACTAAAGCCGTGATTTTCTCTCATCATGGATGTTTCTCACGCTCTTGACTTCCCTTCCTCTCTGAGTCAATAAAATAATTTACAAAAACATTAGCAATTGTTGCATTCAGATGGCATGCACATTGT
>NW_005331951.1:0-380 GCF_000412655.1 Myotis brandtii | reverse complement strand
CTCTCTGAAATCAATAAAATATATTTAAAAAGTAAAAATACTAAAATGTCTTCTTTCAGCCACGCAAACATGGTAGCATTATTTCCAATGGGATCGACATAGCACGGGAAATGACTGCCTGAGGCTCTCTTTTCTCAGAAATCAAGTTTTCAAAGAAGACAAACGTGAAGAACAAGGATTGTTCTAAAATATAACCAAAAAGGCGTTCACTCCAGCAAAATGACCGTCAGCAAAGAACCAGCCCTCCCGGGGAGGTGCCTGCAACTCTTCGACGTAACCACATAGAACGCGCCTCCGGAGGCCCCATGGATCCTGCTTGCTCATCTCCCTATTTATCCTGTGTGGGGAACACACAAGGAGTCCCCTGTGCTGACCGCTGC
>NW_005331950.1:0-260 GCF_000412655.1 Myotis brandtii | reverse complement strand
TGCACAACCTGAAATTAATGGTGAGAAAGCAGATACATTCAAATTAAGGAATGTTCTTCAAGATCATGAAAGTCTAAGAGATACTGAAGAAGTGTTCCACATTGGAGTATAACAAGGAGACATAAATAAATACACATGACTTGAGATTGGTGCCTTTTCCCCTCAACAACATTATTAAGACTATTGGAGGCCCAGTGCATTAATTCGTTCACAGGTGGGGTCTGGCCGGCCTGCTCTGATCGGGGCAGATCTGGCTGGGC
>NW_005331949.1:0-326 GCF_000412655.1 Myotis brandtii | reverse complement strand
GCACAATCGATCACCCCAAAGAGGGAGGACCAGGCTACCCGGCTGGCAGTGCTGTAGTGGGTAGCTTGGGCCTTTCTCTGCGAGGGGATCCATCGCAGAGCCCTGGCCAGGTGGGCAGGGCCTACCTCTTTGGGGCGATCGATCACGGGGCTCTGTGATTAATCACCCCAAAAAGGGAAGCCAAAGCTACCCAGTGGCGGTGCTGTGGTAAGTAGCCTGGGCCTCCCTCTGTGGGAGGGATCCATCACAGAGCCCCGGCTGGGTGGGTGGGGCTTACCTCTTCGGGGCGATCGATTGCCCCACAGAGGGAGGCCCAGGCTACCTGG
>NW_005331948.1:0-311 GCF_000412655.1 Myotis brandtii | reverse complement strand
AGGAGAGTTGGGGGGATATGTGAAAAACATGATGGGATTAAGAAGTACAAATTGGATTTATAGTAACAGGATAGTCATGGGGTTGTGAAGCATAGCATAGGGAATCTATATGAATAAAAGCCTATGTGGTTGTCACACCCTCACGCTGTCACAGTGTAACAATCCATCACCCGGAGACTGTATTTGCAGCAGATGCATGTGGGTGGGCGGGGACTTGACACTGTGTGCGTGGCGGGGACTTGACACTGTGTGCGTGGCGCGGAGGAAGGTCCCTCGGCTCCACCCGGCAATGCCAGGGGTGGGACCCCTGG
>NW_005331947.1:0-214 GCF_000412655.1 Myotis brandtii | reverse complement strand
GTCTAAGATTTGAGATTTACTAAATGAACATGAGAGGATCTAATTTAATAAAAGGGAAACATGCAAATTGACCATATCTTTGCTACGCCCCAAGCCAAGCCCACCAGCCAATCAGAGCGACTATATGCAAAATAACCAAACCAAGATGGCAGCTGGTAGCCACAGAGCTGGAGCAAGCAGGAGGCTTGGTAGCCCTGGCGATGGAGGAAGCCAA
>NW_005331946.1:0-250 GCF_000412655.1 Myotis brandtii | reverse complement strand
TTCTGAGCTCTAGAAACACCAATTCTTAATGTTTGAAAGGACTTTCTGAGGAAAAACACCCTCTTAAGTAGCCAGAATTGTAAATATTATCAGTACTCTCGTCATTTCTCATCTTTCTACCTCTATTCTTGGTTATTGAACAGGGCCATAAAGATACAATGGCTCTATTTACTAGTATTTCAAGTGTGTGCTACATGTTTCTAATCATTTCCAGAGACTATCTTTGTGTATTTTAAGAGTTTTACCAAAA
>NW_005331945.1:0-243 GCF_000412655.1 Myotis brandtii | reverse complement strand
GGGCCTATGGTGGTGGGGAAGGATGATGGGGGCATGGCTGGGGGGGGAAGGGAAGGGTCATTTGGCCGGCAGGCCCGGCTCTTGATCTGAGTGGGAGAGTCCAATCAGGGTCAAGCCGGCAGGGGGCATGGGCCGTGAGGTTGGCCACTGGCCCCACCCCATGATCCGGCCAGTTCGCTGGCCACAATGGGTGTTACAGTGACCGGTTGTTAGGTCGTTATGGCTGAGAGGTGCTCCATGCAC
>NW_005331944.1:0-252 GCF_000412655.1 Myotis brandtii | reverse complement strand
AGCCAGAAGCCAGCTCATGGCTGGCCAGTGCAGCGGTAGTGGTGGGAGCCTCTCCTGCCTTCACCACAGCACTAAGGATGTCTGACTAAGGGCCTGGGGATTGGGCCTAAGCCCTTAGTCGGACATCCCCTGAGGGGTCCCGGACTGCAAGAGGGTGCAGGCAGGGCTGAGGGACGCCCCCCTGAGTGCATGAATTTACATGCATCAGGCCTCTAGTCTATACGTGTGTGTGTGTGTGTGTGTGTGTGTGTG
>NW_005331943.1:0-217 GCF_000412655.1 Myotis brandtii | reverse complement strand
TCTATTATATTCACCAGTTTACTCTGTTCATCAGATAGGAATTTGTTCATAGGTTTATTTTAAACTATAGTCCAGCCCACTAACAGTCTGAGGGACAGTGAACTGGCCCCCTGTTTAAAAAGTTTGAGGACCCCTGATACCAGTATCACACTGTTGTGATTAGTATAACTTTATATAAGTCTCCAGAACAGGTAATGTAAGTCCTCCACTTTATTGG
>NW_005331942.1:0-243 GCF_000412655.1 Myotis brandtii | reverse complement strand
TCACCTGAAAATATGTGTGTTTTTAATTGTTTTTTTTAATTTAATTTTTTTTTCTTTAGAGAGAGAAGAAAGGAGAGAGAGAGAAACATGGATCAGCTGCCTCCTATATGCACCCTGACCAGGAGTTGAACCCACAACCTTTTGGTGCACAGGACGACACTCCAATGCACAGTGGCAATGCACAGGCAATGCACAGTGGTTTTAACTGTTAAATTAAGATATGTCTGGGCTGATAGAGCTGGG
>NW_005331941.1:0-251 GCF_000412655.1 Myotis brandtii | reverse complement strand
CTGGCCACCCCCAACTGCCCTCCCCTGCTGGCCTGGTTACACCCAGCTGCCCTCCCCTGCTGGCCCCATAGCCCCCAACTGCCCACCCCTGTTAGCCTGCTCGCCCCCAACTGCCTCCCCTGTTGGCCTGATCGCCCACAACTGCCCTCCCCTGCTGGCCATCTTGTGACAACCTGAGGGTGGCCATCTTGTGATGACATCACACGTGACGCCACTTAGGCTTTTATTATATAGGATATGTATAGCCCATG
>NW_005331940.1:0-301 GCF_000412655.1 Myotis brandtii | reverse complement strand
AATATGCTAATGATATGCTAAGGCTGCTAAACCACTCGCTATGATGTGCACTGACACCAGGGGGCAGACAGTCGACTGGTCAACTAGTCGCTATGATGTGCACTGATCACCAGGGGGCAGACGCTCCAACCGGTAGATTAGTTTGCTGTTGGGGTCCTGCCCATTGGGACTGCGTAAGATGGGCCGGACATGCCCTGGAGCCTTCCCACAGCCCCTCCGCCCTGCCAGCCAACCCCCAATGTGCCCCCATCGGGGTGGGCCGGCAGGACCCCACCCGTGCATGAATTCGTGCACCAGGCCT
>NW_005331939.1:0-230 GCF_000412655.1 Myotis brandtii | reverse complement strand
TTTTTTCATCCACAGCCTTTGAATGTTTTCTACCCGCGGTGCTGGCACAGGCAGGGGTCATGAGGGACAAATCCAAGGTGACATCACACTTAGGGGAGGCCTGACCGGGCCCAGGTCCCTTTGGGCCCCTCTGAAGGAAGGGAGTGGGCCTGAACCCTAGCGGTAGGTTTTGTGGCCCAGACCCGGCCAGGTGAGCCCTGCCGTGAGGTAGGCCATCCAGGCACAGGCTG
>NW_005331938.1:0-240 GCF_000412655.1 Myotis brandtii | reverse complement strand
TCTGATTGATCTTATCTCCTTGGAATGAAAAGGAGTACAACCTGATAAGGTCTAAGGTGCTTCCAGCACCAAAGGCCATTATGAGGGACTGGAGATCACCAAGAAGAATCTCTCTGGATAATATATGATGTGTAAAGGTAATTGTGATGTTATGTAGAATGAAATGAAATGAAGGCCATAAGTACAGTTAAAAGGGAAAGATAGAGGCATAGGTAAACACCTGTACTTGCTGCCTCTCAC
>NW_005331937.1:0-234 GCF_000412655.1 Myotis brandtii | reverse complement strand
GGATCCCAAGGCAGTTGCTGGGTGTGGAGGCCACAGGAGCATAGGCTACCAAGAAGACAAAACTGAACCTTACATCATCCTGCTTGGCACCAGAGGATGGCTGGTTAGCCAGAGACGGGTAAGATTCCTCAGGGAAGGAACACCTAAGACAGGCACACTCACAGAGGGGCCATCAGGAGAGAACTTGGGGGTCAATGGAGGTGGGGCACAGATCCTCACCCCCCCCCCAACTAT
>NW_005331936.1:0-205 GCF_000412655.1 Myotis brandtii | reverse complement strand
TTTTTGCCACCACTGCCTGTTGCTTAGCAGCTGACTCATCCCAACCCCGCAGTGCGCACGTGTGGAATGTGTGCTGCACTCTCCGACTCCCCTCCTTCTCTCTGTCTCTCGACTCCTCCTCTCAGTCTCAGGTGTGATCAGAGGAGTCACAAGTTTGCCTGTGCAGAACCTGCTGCTGCCTGAGGATTTATTTTTTTTTGAAGTT
>NW_005331935.1:0-1591 GCF_000412655.1 Myotis brandtii | reverse complement strand
TTTGTTGTAGTTTATTTCTAATATTATGCCATTGTGGCTGACCACATTTTACTTTTTATAGAAAACACAGACTTGGGAATGGTGCTCCAGACAATACCATGACAAATTTTCTTATTTCAATAAGATCAAGAAAAAAAGTAAATTTATCATTATATGTTGATCATGTAATGAGGAAAACCTTAGGATAATTTGGAATAGTGTTTGATTGTTAATCTTAGTAATGCACAATTTCTGTGTTAAGATAGAGTATCTAAGCATATTAGTAATATGAATGACAATTCATGGGACATATTTTAGATATTTAAGTCAACCTATTAACTTCAAATATTTTAGCTATTTATCCCTTTAAAATTAGCAAGCTAATTAAAAATATTGTTACCATTCATTGAAGTAATTCCTAGACACTTTTTCTTACCTATGCTGGCAGCATATGTTTTCTTGAAAGTAGGAAAGTTAATATCCAATTTTCTTTTTTGGATGTGTCTTAACTGTTTAAGCTATGCTCTTGCTTACTACAATGGACTTCACAGCACTCTCAAATGTCTAATGAATTTTCAAAATCTCCACCCATTTATTCACTTTGGACTGGAAAGTCCTCATCATTAATCTTTCAAAGCTCCACCCAAATATAACTTTCCCTCTGATCTCCTTCTCACCACTAGTAGTCCTTATCTCACTTTATTAAGCTGGTATAAATCCATCTCCTCCACTAAATTGTGAATTCAAGAGGTCAACAACTAAGCCATGTTTGCTTGAATAACATGTAACATGTAGGGTTTAGTGAGTTTTCTACTGTAATTAAATTTAGAGTGTTCTATATTCAATCATTTTTCTAATTAAAATTGATATCCTCCTGTGGCTTGAGTTAATGAGCTCTGGTGAAAGGCATCAAATAAAAGTCTAACCCTCACAAAGGTCCTTCATCTAAAGTTTGAGGCCATTTGGAGATCTAATCTACAATAGTTTGTTAAAGCCTGGCCATACAACATTGAGGACGCTCAATATCTAAATCTTCCAGACACAATAGGGTTGCTTAGGGATGCAGAGGTTTGGCCTTACAATAATACTTTTTGTCATTGATGTAGAACCTAAAATTTGACAACAATATAACAGTAACAACACAGTATCAGTGGCAGGTACTATGTTAAAGACTTATATGTGTTTACTCATACAAACTCAAAACTAATCCATGAGATAATCACTGTTATTATCCTTCCTATTTAAAGGAGAGGAAACTGAGGCACAGAGAGGTTTAGTAGTTTGTCCAATGTTACACATATTATGAGTAGTAGAGCCAGAATTCATCTTCTAGATTCATCTTAATGGTCAAAATAGAGCCAGTAAATGCCATGGTGTGGGGTTTTGAGAATTAGACTGCCTGTGCCCAATTCTAAGAGCTTCATGGTTTTGGGTACAACATTACTTTCTTTCTGTGTTCTCATCTCTAAAAATATCTTGTAGTAGTTTTCAACATAGAGATTGCTTTTAGGTTGAGAAAGCCATGTCCTGTATGCGAGGCTTGAGTTTATTTTTTTTTTCAATACAGCTCCCTTAAAACTGTAGTCAGCTGCTTGTTTATCTTATTTTCAGG
>NW_005331934.1:0-842 GCF_000412655.1 Myotis brandtii | reverse complement strand
TAAGAGGTGTAGTATCTACAGGTTGAACAGAGGAGAGGGAGCCAGCAAAGGAGCCCTAGAAAGAGAAGCCAGAGAGAGAGAGGATGGAAATAGAAAGAAAAACAAAAACATGTCCAAGAAGCCAAATGAAAAAATGTTTCCTGGAGAACAGTGTGGTCACTGTGTCCAATACTACTGGGAGGGCTAGGAAGGATGCTGAGATGTCAGGGCTGGATTTGCAAGGTGGAGGTTGTTGGTAACATTAACAAGAGTGACCTTGTGGGTGGGGTGGGGAATACGAGCTTTGTCTGAGGAGGTTGAGGAGTTGATTAGAGTGAAAGAGGTGGAGAAAGCAGGTACTAACAGCTCTCTCAGGAAATAATGCTTTCAGGAAAGTGGAAAAACACCATAGTAGATGAAGGAAGGGGCCATGAGAGCATTTCTTTTACTCTGAAGGCAGATGAGAATGAACCAGGGGGAGAACAAGAGAGAACAGAGAGAACTGAAGTAGCACAGATTTGCAGATGAGGGAGGAAGGAGCCTTAGGAGCAGGAGGAGTTCATTGCTTGCAGCAGGAAGGTAGGCAGAGCATATGGGTGTAAACACAGGCAGGCTGGCATAGCTGCTGGTGGGAAGGTGAGTTAGTTTTCCTCCATCTTCTGTTTTCACAGTGAAATAAGATGCAAAAACACCAGCTTTGAGTGAGATGAGGACAGGGAGTGTTGAAGGATTGAGGAGTGAGGAGAAGGCATGAAATTGGCACCGTAGACCATAAGAGAGTAAATTAAGTAGGAAAATTAATTGAATTATTTCAGACCAGTATTGAGAGTCCACTAAGATTCAAGTTTAAATGTTTTTACATG
>NW_005331933.1:0-208 GCF_000412655.1 Myotis brandtii | reverse complement strand
TATTTAAAGGGCCAGAAGGTTGAGAACCACTGCTAAAATAGTAATAAATAAATACAGCCCAACTGCCTTTTTCATCTCTACCTGAGTGTTCTGGGTGTCCCACAGCTATCTCCAACCCAGCATGTCCAAAATTGAATTAACTTATATCCTCCCTCATGCCCCCCCCCCCGAACTATTCCATATTTCTCTGAATGAATAGTAAATATCC
>NW_005331932.1:0-446 GCF_000412655.1 Myotis brandtii | reverse complement strand
TTTCTCTTTTATTAGTGTAGACTAGAGACCTGGTGCGGGAATTCGTGCATGGGGAGGTTGGCCAGCAGGCCCCGATTGAGTTGAGTAGATGTGTTGAGGTAGCAGCAAGCAAAGACCACAGACAGAGCGCCCCAAAACGGCCTGAACACCAGCCACCAGCTATGCTCTGAGGTAGAAATACAGCTCTACTTCGCTGCTCACACTCGGGCTGCCTCACTCTCCCTGGGGCAGAGTTGCTGACAGACAAACTGGCAGTCTCTCCTACCTCAGCCACACATTTCTTGGGGCTCTGCCCCCAAGCATGGTAGATAGCTGACTTCGGCCAATGGTGGCACACCGCCATAGGAGCACTAGCCAATCAGCGGTTGGAAGCCCAGAAAGGTGTGGGGCTGAGCTAGAAGTAGCTGATGGGGGCAGAAGGGTGAGTGGAGCAGTGCGGTGGCAGA
>NW_005331931.1:0-200 GCF_000412655.1 Myotis brandtii | reverse complement strand
TATCTTATGTTTAGGACATGGATTGTGCTATGCCAGCGATGAGTGCTATACCCCTGAGTGATGGAAGCACCTACGTGCTATTTTGTGCCGAGCCAGCTCAGCCAAGGGTTCCGCAAGCCTGAGAGAGGGCGGCGATGGATGAACAAATGACAAAGAGAATAATCTGGGTCTAGGTGAATCTTCCTGTGCCTGGCTGAGGC
>NW_005331930.1:0-221 GCF_000412655.1 Myotis brandtii | reverse complement strand
GCATCGTCCATGCACGGAAAGGTTGGCAGTTCAGTTCCCCACTAGGGCACATACCTGGGTTGTGGGTTTGACAGAATGATAAGTGTTTCTCTCTCATGTCTATGTTTCTCTCTCCCTCTCCCTCTCCCTCTCCCTCTCTCCTCTCTAAGCATGTCCTTGGGTGAGGATTTAAAATAGAGAGAGAGAGATGTGCTGTTAAAACTGCATATCCACATGCAACA
>NW_005331929.1:0-307 GCF_000412655.1 Myotis brandtii | reverse complement strand
CTTGTGGTGCCGAAGATTTTGGGCAGAAATGGAAGGACTAGAAGCAATAGGATGGAGGCAGGAGGACCAGCTCGAGAAAGGGGATGAGGGCTGTGCCTGGCAGGGGTGCAGGTAGGATTCTCAGGGATGGCATTCACTCATTCATTCATTCATTTATTCATTTTGTGCCTAAATATGTGCCAGTCTCTGTTTGAGCACTGGGCATACAGCAATGAACAAAGCAAAGCAAAACAAAACGAAAATACTCATGTCCTAATGAAGTTTACTGTGTAGTCAGGGGAGAGAGATTATACACAAGATAGAGATG
>NW_005331928.1:0-251 GCF_000412655.1 Myotis brandtii | reverse complement strand
GGGGACAACCCTATAGATTCCAGCCCCATGATTCTCACCTTGTAGACTCTCTCTCTATTGGGTTTCAACCCCATGGTTATCAACCCCATGAGGCCAACCCTGTAGGATTCCAGCCCTGTGAACCCCAACCTTGCAGATTCTCTCTCTATGGGTTCCCCCCCAATTAACTCAGTCCCACGGAGCCAACCTTATAGATTCCAGCCCCATGGTTCTCACCTTGTAGATTCTCTCTCTATTGGGTTCCAACCCCA
>NW_005331927.1:0-1103 GCF_000412655.1 Myotis brandtii | reverse complement strand
AATGCCTCCTTTGGTCATGGCTAAAGTCTAAAGTAAGCCGCGAATGGCCCTGTGAACTCCTCCGCGACGGGCTCCAGAGGAGCCAGTGCCCACAAGCTCCCCGGTTCTGTCCGCAGCTCAGGGCCCCCCTCCCCCCGCCCCGAGAACTGCCCATTTATAAAAGCGTAAAAAAGCAGGAAGTGCCACCCAAGAGCTGGCCCAGGACAGCCCCGCCCCTCTCACCCACGCCTCTCACAGGCTTCCTCCCTCTCTTCCCTCGGCCAGGACGCCCCACCTGGTGGGCGAGGCTCCCCTGCGGCTGCCTGTCCTCAGGCCTGTACCTCTGTCCTGACCTGAAGGCGCCCTGGCCGGGGGTCGTCCGACTGACGACCGAGTCCCTCTGAGGAAGGGACAGCGACACAGAATGGGCCAGGCAGCCTGTCACCACCGAGCCAAATGCCGCAGAGACGGGGCTCACACAGGAGCCTGGGGGGGCGGGGGAGCAGGTCACCCTGTAAGTCCCGCCCTAACCTCCCCGTAGCCGGCGGTTACAAGGGACAGGGAAGAAAGCCATTTAACATAAAAACAAACAACAAACACCACTCGGACCTGGGGAAACGGACCCTCGGCGGTTGGGGTTGGGACGGTGCTCCCGGGAACGGGGGTGTCACCTGTTTTATATGCGACAGTCAAGGGAGGGGACGCAGGTGGGCCGCACGACATCCCCTGGTGACAGACCCATCGGTGACAGAGCAGGGCGGCGGGGGGACCCCTGGGATTGGATAAAAGTGAAATGATAGACACATTCTCTCTACTGAGGCGGGTGCAGGGCAGCTCACAGGCAACAATTCACAGGGTAACAGGGTGACAGCAACAAGGCGGACTCTGTGGTCGGCCCAGGGCTGAGCCTGAGGGCGGGGAAGGGAAGTTACAAGCTGCCCTGACCGCCCACAGGCGAGTTATCTCAGATGCAGAGACAACAGGCTCAGTGAGGATGGACGTCGACCTTTGTCAGGGGAGACACGGCCTAGGACGGGACTGCCCACCACTGGCTGCTCTTACCTGAAAGGTCTAACTTCAGACCATACTGTGTGGTCGCTGCGGGCCCGGTTCTCCCCGCAGGA
>NW_005331926.1:0-235 GCF_000412655.1 Myotis brandtii | reverse complement strand
TGGTGATCCACCATGAACTAAGAAATGCTATTTTACACATTTTATACAAAAATAATAAGTTTTTTATAAAAAAAATATAAAGCTAATCTAAAAATGGTTAGCATTTAAAAAGAAAACTTAAAATACCAGAAATATGCAAGTGATAAGAAATTTACTGAAGTTTAGGTAATCATTTCATGAAAATAAAAACATTTATTCAGTTATTCTTTTTTAAAAAAAATATATTTTATTGATA
>NW_005331925.1:0-314 GCF_000412655.1 Myotis brandtii | reverse complement strand
CTCCACCTGCCACCTCTCCGCCCCCCACCCCAGGCCTTCACTACACAATGGATGGATTGTGTATCCATAGCTTATGCATATAGATTCTTTGGTTAATCTCTCCCCACCCACCACCTACCCACTCCTGCTTCCCTCTGAGATTCCAAGTCTCTTCCATGCTTTTACATCTCCGGATCTATTTTGTTTTGTCAGTTTATTTTGTTCATTAGATTCCACATATGAGTGAGATCGTGTGATGATACTTGCCTTTCTCTCACTGGCTTCTTTGGCTTATTTAATATTCTCCAGGCCCCTCCATGCTGTCTCAAAGGGTA
>NW_005331924.1:0-202 GCF_000412655.1 Myotis brandtii | reverse complement strand
AACTATGAAGTGTTTTGTTTTGTTTTTATTTTGCTTTTTGCTTAATTCCTTTGCTGTTTTCATCCAGGCCCTAGCCCCCTCTGAAATCTGTCAGTCTGTTCTCTGTATTTATGGGTATGTTTCTATTTTGTTTGTTAGTTTTAATGAACAAAATAAACTAACAAATATTTTTAGTTTTTTGAGGGAACTCCATACTGTTCTC
>NW_005331923.1:0-238 GCF_000412655.1 Myotis brandtii | reverse complement strand
TTCTAATTCCAAAATCAGATAAAGACACTACACAGAAAAAAAACTATAGGCCAATAATTCTGATGAACATAGATGCTAAAATTCTCAACAAAATATTAGCAAACGGAATCCAGCAATTCATTAAAAAGATTATACACCATGATCAAATAGGGTTTATTCTGGGGATGAAGGAGACTTCTAAAAAATATTTTTAATTGATTTGAGAGAGAAGAAGGGAGTGGGAGAGAGAGATAGAAAC
>NW_005331922.1:0-217 GCF_000412655.1 Myotis brandtii | reverse complement strand
ATTGGTTCTGCTTTTTCCGGAGAGCCCTAATACAGAGGGCATCCCCTGGCCACCGTGGAATGGGAAACAATGGGTAAATGCCTCGGCCTTCCATCCTTCAGGTGGACAATTCTCTCTGAGTCTCAGGAGGTCCCAAAGGAATTGAGTTCCTCTTGCCACATAGCTCCCTTAACAACACTCCCTTACTTTGGCTTGGCCTCCTTCCCTGTTTTGCTCT
>NW_005331921.1:0-223 GCF_000412655.1 Myotis brandtii | reverse complement strand
GAAGGAGGAGGCAGGGTGGTGGGGAATCTGATCAGTCGCTGATCTCTGGTCAGGCCTAGGGACCCTACCCATGCACGAATTTCATGCACTGGGCCTCAAGTCTACCTATGAACCAGGAGGTCATGGTTCGATTTTTGGTCAGGGCACACACCCGGGTTGCAGGCTCCATCGACAGTGTGAGGCATACAGGAGGCAGCTGCTCAGTGATTCTCTCTCATCATTG
>NW_005331920.1:0-535 GCF_000412655.1 Myotis brandtii | reverse complement strand
GGATTGTGAGAGGGTGCTGGCCAGGCTGAGGGACCCCTCTCCCAGCTCCCCCCCTGCACGAATTTTGTGCACTGGGCCTCTAGTTTGAACATAAGAACTGTGGTACCATGATAACCAACACGGCCACTAAGTGACTAATGGGTGGGTAGTGTATACAGTGTGGTTCGACTGGACAAAGGGATGATTCACATCCCAGGTGGGATGTAGCAGGATGGTGCAAGATTTCACCATACTGCTCAGAATGGCGTGTAATTTAAAACTTATGAATTGCTGATATTTGGAATTTCCCATTTAATATTTTTAAACTGCAGTTGATTATGGGTAACTGAAACTGTGGAAAGCAAAAACCATGGATAGAAGGGGACTAGTGTACTCATCTGGAAATAAGTAGATGTAATAGCAACTCACACTAGTGGGTAGATGTTGAACTTGGAAAGGACACCATACACTGAATTGAGTTCTAGGTTTAGGATTTTGGTGATCACTTAAAAATAATAAATTAAATATTTATTGTTGAAAGTGTTACATATGTCCC
>NW_005331919.1:0-222 GCF_000412655.1 Myotis brandtii | reverse complement strand
TGGCATTTTTATATTAGTGTATAATTTTTAAAACTCAGCTGTCCAATCATAAGAAATTGGTTCGCCCTGGCCGGTGTTGCTCAGTGGATAGGGCGCTGGCCTGCGTATAAGGGTCCCGGGTTCGATTCCCAGTCAAGGGCACATGGATGAGTTGCGGGCTCGATCCCCAGTGTGAAGCGTGCAGAAGGCAGCTGGTCCATGGTTCTCTCTCATCATTGATGT
>NW_005331918.1:0-259 GCF_000412655.1 Myotis brandtii | reverse complement strand
TTAAAACAATCAGATATTATGAAGAACCACAGAATGTCTGTAAACTAAAGTGAACCAAGTAAGACCCAGGGTGTGCCACACGCTGGCATGAACGTGGAGGAGTTGAGAATTTGGGCCGTATAACTCGGAGCTGTATCATGAGCTCTCAGAAGAGGCAGGTAGGTGGCTTCTTAGCATCCTGCTTTCTAATTCAGTGGGAGTTCACTGTCCTTGCTTCCCCCCACCCCCCCAAGTACTGAGAGGACAAGAGAGCAGGGGA
>NW_005331917.1:0-219 GCF_000412655.1 Myotis brandtii | reverse complement strand
CCTCACCGAGGCCTGGCCAGCCCGAACCCCCTTCTCCATCCTCTCCTCTCCCCTAACCGGGCCGTCCGGTCGGCCTCGGCCGATGGCTGTCTGTGTTCAAAAGAGGTTTTTGTTCCTTCTCCGTGTATGGGTGGTCATTTCCTTTCCGTATTTCCCCTCTCCCCCAACGTGGGTACATTTCCCCTCCAAGACACACACACACACACACACACACACACA
>NW_005331916.1:0-833 GCF_000412655.1 Myotis brandtii | reverse complement strand
GGGCCAGAAGGTTGAGAACCACTGATCTAGAGCAAGATGTGTGTCTCTTCTAAAATTGCTGCTAAAATAAGAGTCTTGAGTTTATGTACTCAAACTGATTGAGAGAGGAAATGATAGTCATTTGATGTTTATTCTTAACAGCACTTTAAAAATCTGTACATATTCCTAGAGTTTTGAAAGTATTAACTGCACAGCTTCTTTGCTTCCAAATAGGTAAATACATTACAAATTAAAATTATGTCATAATGCAGCCAAAATACTGAAGCTAGAACACATTCATTATTTTCCCTAAGAGCTTCAGATAAAACAGTTGAAATTAATTCCATATACTCACACAGATATGAAGACAATAGTTGATATATGTTTTGATATGATAATGTTTAAAAAAGAGTGACTCACAGAAAGTATTTATTGTGTGCACAGAGTTTATTTTTGGTCATTATAGAAACAATAAGAGGTTTTATCATATACTAGAGGCCTGATGCACAAAGTTCATGCAGGAAGGGGGGGTCCCTCAGCCTGGCCTGCTCATTCTCGCAATCCGGGATCCCTTGGGGGATGTCAGACATCCTTCTTGCAACCTGGGATACCTCGCTCCTAACCGCCTGTGCGCTTGCTCCTTACCTCTTGGCTCACTGCTCCTTAGCGCTGCCATGGAGGCTGGAGAAGCTCCTGTCACCACCACTGCTCTCGCCAGCCATGAGCCTGGCTTCTGGCTGAGTGGCACTCCAGCTGTGGGAGCGCACTGACCACCAGTGTGCAGCTCTTGAGTTGAGCATCTGCCCCCTTGTGGTCAGTGAGTATCATAGCAACTGGTCGTTCTGGTCATTCTG
>NW_005331915.1:0-589 GCF_000412655.1 Myotis brandtii | reverse complement strand
ATCCTAGATAATAAAAGGGTAATATGCAAATTGACCCCCATGGCAGAACGACCGCAATGACCAGTTGCTATGATGTGCACTGACCTCCAGGGGGCAGACGCTCAATGCAGGAGCTGCTCCCTGGTGGTCAGTGTGCTTCCACAGGGGGAACGTCACTCAGCCAGAAGCCGGCTCATGGCTGGCCGTGCAGCAGCAGTGGCAGGAACCTCTTCCACCTCCGTGACAGTGCTAAGAATGCCTGACTAACAACTTAGGCCCGCTCCCCACGGGTGGGGTGGGGACGAGCCTAAGCCATTAGTCAGACATCCCCCGAGGACTCCTGGGTTGCCAGAGGGATGTCTGACTGCCAGCTTAGGCCCAATCAGGATCAGGCCTATGCCATCAGTAGGACATCCCCTGAGGGGGTCCCAGACTGTGAGAGGGCACAGGCCGGGCTGAGGGATCCCCCTGAGTGCACAAATTTTTGTGCACCAGGCCTCTAGTATTGGGTATAAAAGTTTTCAAAATATCCTCTTGTTATCATGGTCATGTCCTGTTTTTCAGTCTAGATATTGATTACTTGTGCTGTCTCACTTTATCTTTAAGTTTT
>NW_005331914.1:0-261 GCF_000412655.1 Myotis brandtii | reverse complement strand
GCACCTGGGACTGCAGGGCAGGCAGCTTGTCCCTCTCTAGAGCTGCAGGAGCAGGCACAGCTGCTGGCACCGGGGACCATGGGGTGTGTAGCTTGTCCCTTTCCTGGGCCACAGGTACAGCCACTGGTGCCCAGGACCACGGGGCAGGCAGCTTGTCCCTCTCCCGGGCCACAGCCTGGCTGGTCCCCATTCCTCTATTCCCAGTGTTGAGCTTCTGTGCAGTTCTGGCACGAGGGTGTGATGACCATTTGCATATTAGCT
>NW_005331913.1:0-229 GCF_000412655.1 Myotis brandtii | reverse complement strand
TTCTTTATTTCAGAGAGGAAGGGAGAGGGGAAGAGAGCTGGAAATATCAATGGTGAGAGAGAATCATTGATTGACTGCCTCCCGCACGCTCCCTACTGGGGATTGAGCCCCCAACCTGGGCATGTGCCCTGACCGGGAGTCGAACCGTGACCCTCTTGTTCATAGGTGGAGGCTCAACCACCACACCGGCTCGGCAATGGGGTTTTGAATGTTGAATAAGAGTTTGTCA
>NW_005331912.1:0-694 GCF_000412655.1 Myotis brandtii | reverse complement strand
TCCTATATAATAAAAGCCTAATATGCTGTGTCTGACCTTTTGACCAGTCGCTATGATGCACACTGACCAGCAGGGGGCAGACGTTCTGACCAGTAAGTTAGCTTGCTGTGGGGGTCTGGCAGATCGGGACTGGGCAAGATGGGCCGGACACACCTTGGAGCCCTTCCACGGTCCCTCCCCAGCCCCGATCATACACCTGTGGGGTCCCTCAGCCTGGCCTGTGCCTTCTTGCAATCCGGGACCCATTGGTGGATGTTGGAGATCTGGTTTCAACCCGATCCCCGTAGGCCAAGCCAAGGAACCCCACTGGTGCGCGAATCCATGCACCGGGCCTCTAGTCTATCAATAATCTTGTGCTGAACAGACTTCTTGATCCATTCTGAGTATAGCAAGCCTTTGGGAGTATAAAAATGGAAAAGCCTTCTCCTGGATGAGCTAGTGAAGCAAACATTTCATAATTATTAGCTCAATAACAGAAATATGTACTTGAAAGAGAAACAGACATTTGTCCTCTCATTGAAACTGTAAAGCATGTTAGTAGATATAAGAATTCCTGCTTCCCCTCCATGCCTGGGAGCTTATTTTTCTGCCATAGTCAACATAGTGGAGTTGGGGAGTATATAGAATCCTAATAAATAACATACTAGTATTTCAGGTACTTAATGACTACATGCTAACCTCTTTACTGTGTTGT
>NW_005331911.1:0-234 GCF_000412655.1 Myotis brandtii | reverse complement strand
ACCAAATCTGGGTGAAGTGCCAGGAGACAATGGCTGCATAGGAGGCAGAGCTTCTGACACTGACTGTAATAGAAACCGACCAATCAGAATCTAATCTGAGTAAACTGCAAAGGCAGAACCTAAGGTGGGGGCTGAGGAGGGGTTTAAAGGGCAACAGATGTTTGATGTAAGGTGTAAGAAAGTGGTCCCATTATTTCATGACCAGTTTGGCAGTATAGTGCACATGGCTGGCTA
>NW_005331910.1:0-521 GCF_000412655.1 Myotis brandtii | reverse complement strand
GAGAAAGCTTCAGCTGGATTTCATACCTGAAAACTCAGTCTAGGGAAAAAAAACCCTCTAGGGGTTTATTTAACATACTACTTAGCACATGATTCATAATTTTGAGGGGGGAAAACTATTCCTGAGGAAAATATGTCATATAAATGCAAGATAGGGTGATCTGAGAATATTAAATGCAAAATTTTGTAAGAAATTAGATTAAACTTTTTCAACAGATGATTGCTATTAAAAAATAAACTGTTGCTGAAAAAATCTATGTTGATAAAATCCTGGTTTTCTTTTTTTACACAGTTGTAAATGCAGATGTGGGGGTCTGCACACCTTGGCATGTGGGTTAGAGGTTCAGCCTGCCTCTCTGAGTATTTCTTTCTCCCACAGCTGCTTTCATACAGCTGATCATCTTCTGTCTTCATCTGTGTCCTAGTGGTCACAGCAGGGACCTTTTACAGGTTTCTCTGTGCGCTGTGCACTGTGAGCCGAGCCTAGCAGGGCATGGGACAGTGTCATAACTAGTATAAACA
>NW_005331909.1:0-285 GCF_000412655.1 Myotis brandtii | reverse complement strand
TACGTGCCATTGACCGAGAATCTAACCTGAGACCCTCAGCGTGCAGGGCAGTGCTTTAACCACTGAACCAAAGCTTGAATGTTCCTGAAGAGAAGGAATAGTACATATGATTAAAATGAGGACATTTTTCTTTAGCTTATAAAAATGGAACAATGCCTCACTTCAGTCACAGGACATGAAATCTTTTTGCTTCTCCAATGATAGAAGGCTTAAACATACACTTTATGGGTGTGGCTATGGAGAAATACTGGACTTTTTAGGTCTTAATTTTTCAAATTTAAAATG
>NW_005331908.1:0-420 GCF_000412655.1 Myotis brandtii | reverse complement strand
CCTGCTCCGAGGCCCTCCCCCTGGATCCCCAAGACCCTGGGGGCCCGAGACCCCTGAGGCCCAGACTGCCAAATCCTGCCCCCGAAACAGAGAGCCCCGGGAACTCGGGACCCCAAAACCCCCACCCTGAAGCCCTAAGACGTGATGGAGACCCCTGGCCCAAGACACTGCATTCCAGATGCGGAGCCCCAGAAACTGAGCCTCCAGCCCCCCAAATTCCCAGGTCCCAGGCAAACCCCAGCCCCCACGCAGCTGGGCCCTGAGGTCGGAGACTGTAAGACCCCAGGCCTTGCCCTGGCCGGTGTGGCTCAGTGGATAGAGCGTCGGCCTGCGGACCAAAGGGTCCCGGGTTCGATTCCAGTCCAGGGCACGTACTTTATTTATTTATTAAATATTTTATTGATTTTTTTACAGAGAGGA
>NW_005331907.1:0-479 GCF_000412655.1 Myotis brandtii | reverse complement strand
CAGACTTACCTAGTGGTGGTTGATTTTCAGGGACCCCAAACTTGCACAAGCACTTTTCAAGGCTTATATAGTATATTTATTATTTTGTATTATTTTACTTTAAAAAGCTCCCCAAATTACATATTCCTAAGACTATAAAACCTCATTCATCACCAGATAGATAGTGTCATGTAGCTAGTTCAGTCAGTGAATTCAGATTTAATTGAAGAAAGAACCCAGCCTTCTTGAGAGAAAGACTGGAAACAATACAATCTTATCTCTACTTTTGCCAACTCCTTTACCCCCACCCCCACCACTAAAGTGTGGGAGATGCAACAGCAAGCTAACACCAGATATGCATTAACATGATTCTATTTGAAAAACCACAAAGCTTTGGGTTATAGTGGTGTCTCTTACTAATGGGGAGATGGGGAGCTTCCACTGTAAAAATTAAAACTAAGCGCATACAAAACTGGGCTAATTTGACTTGAGGATTGCAG
>NW_005331906.1:0-222 GCF_000412655.1 Myotis brandtii | reverse complement strand
AAAGGTACATTCCAGACAATAGAAATGTAGGAAATTACACAAAATGTTTGAAATGGCCTTCAATTAAAAAAAAAAAAAGATTTGGGTAAAAAAAGTATTTGGGCCTTGCCAGGTAGCTCAATTGGTTAGAGCATCGTCCTGATATACCAAGATTGTGAATTTGATACCCAGTTAAAGCACAATACGTGTTGGTGAGGATATAGAGAAAAGGAAACCCTCATG
>NW_005331905.1:0-618 GCF_000412655.1 Myotis brandtii | reverse complement strand
TTGTGCAACTATTACCACTATCCATTTCCAGAACTTTCCATTATTCAAAATAGGAAGTCTGTGACCATTAAACAATAACTCCCCATTCCTCCTCTCCTGGTACACAGCATCACAATATTTGTCCTTTTGTGTCTGGCTTATTTTTCTTAACATGATGCTTTCAAGATTCACCCATATTGTAGCATGTATCAATATTTTACCACAATTTTTATTGTGATAAAATACACATAATATTTACAATGTTAAACTACTTTTAAGTATACAGTTCAGTGAATTAAGTGCATTCATATTGTTGCAACCATCACCACCATCCATCTGCAGAACTTTTTTTATTTTGCAAAACTAAAACTGGGTACCCATTAAGCAGTAACTTCCCCTTCCCTATCCCTCCAGCCACTGCCTGCCAACCAATATTCTACTTTCTGTCCCTATGATTTTGACTACTCTAGGTACCTCATTTAAGTGAAAGTATACAGTATTGTCTTATGTGACTGGCTTATTTCACTTAGCATAATAATGTCCTCAAGGTTCATCCATAGGTCAGAATTTTCTTTTTCAAAGCTGAATAATATTCCATTGTGTGTATACACTACATTTTGTTTATCCATTTATCTGTCG
>NW_005331904.1:0-330 GCF_000412655.1 Myotis brandtii | reverse complement strand
GGGCTGAGGGACCCCCCCCCCAGTGCACAAATTTCGTACACCGGGCCCCTAATATATATATTGGAGACCCGATGCATGAAATTTGTTCAAGAGTAGGCCTTTGCAGCCCTGGCTTCCTCTGAAAGGTCATCCAATGGTTGTTCCACTGTTCAGCCGTTTGGTCAATTTGCATATTACACTTTTATTATTATACTAGTGGCCCGGTGCATCAAATTCATGCATGGGGGGTGTCTCTCAGCCCAGCCTGTACCCTCTCCAAACTGGGACCCCTTGGGGGATGTCCGACTCCCAGTAGTCGGACATCCTTCTCACAATTCGGGACTGCTGGCT
>NW_005331903.1:0-395 GCF_000412655.1 Myotis brandtii | reverse complement strand
TAAAAATAGAACTACCATATGACCCAGAAATTCCACTGGTGGGCATTTATTTGAAGAACACAAAAACACAAATTTGAAAATAATTCATTGTAGAATTATTTTCAATAGCCAAGAGATAAAAACAACCTAAGTGCCCATTGGTAGATGAACAGATAAAGAAGAGGTACCTAGATACAATGGAATATTACTAGTCATAAAAGAGATTGAAGTCTTGCCATGCATGGCAATATAGATGAGCTTTGAGAGTATTGTGCTAAGTGAAATCAGTCAGACAGGAAAGACAAATACCATACGATTATATAAATGTCTAATCACTGTGTTGTACTCCTGAAACTTATATACTATTGTATGTCAACTGTAATTGGAAAGTAAATTAATAAAAATAATAAATTAAA
>NW_005331902.1:0-273 GCF_000412655.1 Myotis brandtii | reverse complement strand
ACCAGGCCGGCGGGGGAAGGGAAGTTGGTGGCGACCAGGACAGCAGAGGGGGGCAGTGGGGGTTACCAGGCTAGCAGGCAGAGGTGGGTAGGAGTGATCAGGCTGGCAGGGGGCATGGGTAGTTAGGGGCGATCAGGCAGGCAGGCAGGTGAGCAGTTAGGAGCCAGCAGTCCCAGATTGTGAGAGGAATGTCCAATTGCTAGGACTGGGCCTACACTGGCAGTTGGACATCCCCCAAGGTGTCCCTGATTGGAGAGGGTGCAGGCTGGGCTG
>NW_005331901.1:0-888 GCF_000412655.1 Myotis brandtii | reverse complement strand
GAGGAAAACCGGTGCCGACAGCCAGGGGAAGGAAGGCATATTGCACGAATCTTCGTGCAACGGGCCTCTAGTATACTTGTACTTGAAAATATAAGACACCAAAGTTTATGTCAGATTAAATTCAGTAAAACATATATTTTTTTCCTATTTCCTATTATTAAAAAAGTATTTATTATATAAAGTGAATTTAATAATATTTACTAAGCCTTAAGTTACATAAGCAACATATTTATTACTATGGTATCTTTTTAAAAAATAATATAAAAATTAAAACTCCAAATCTAACCTAAAACATGTCAACATTAAATTAGATTGCCAATAATATACATTCAAGTATTTTTAAAATACTGCAGTGAAGATCTCTTTTCTATTTGAGTATGTAGGAGAATGTGTGCAAGGGCTAACAGTTATAAATATTAAGTCATTACCCAAATATCAAAAGTAATAAATGAAAAGACTGCTTAAAAACTGTTTACAAATCTGAGGCTATAATTATGTTTTGAATTAATGACTGGAACCTAGTTATGATCATTTAATGTTGGCCTCTGATCCTTTCCCCTTATATCACATAACAGGGCCAATTTCATATTTTGCTATGCCTTAAAAAAGTACAATATATTTAGACCATTTACATATCAGTAGCCAGAACTTAAGCTAAAATTATAATTCATTGAGTATCAAAAATTACTTGTAGCAAATAAGTTTTCAAAAACAAAATAAAACAAAAACACCCCACACAGAATTACTTTTAATTTTAGTCAATCCACCAAGATGCAATTAAATTAGCTATGAAGATGTTCTCTCTTTTCTATATGAAAAAGAAAAAGGGTGTTTGTATATCTTATCTAATTAAAGAGTAATATGCAAATTAACCATCACTCCATCAAA
>NW_005331900.1:0-840 GCF_000412655.1 Myotis brandtii | reverse complement strand
GGAGCTGTGAGCCAGGGACTATAGATGAAGAACAAATATCTTATAAATCACAATACTGCAGGGATACTATCTAACTAAATGGCTATAAAAGTTTTTATACTTCATTTCAATATACCTTCCTTTAATAACCTTTTCTTTTCATCAATCTAATTTTGTTTTGTTTTCCAATTCTTATAAGTCTAATCCCTCTTTAAAGAGATGATCCTTTTCTTTTAGACTCTGATATTTTCCAAGCAGAGATACCACCTGCACTGTAATCATTCTACAGATTGAAGTTATTAGGTGGTGAAATTCCACATTGGCTTTTTGAAAAATGATTCTGGCATTGGCCCTCCTGCCTGCATTTTGCTATCCTCTGCTCAAGCACCATCATTAAAGAGTGTCTTTTGCTCAAAGTTCGGCATTGCTCAGAGTTGCTCAGGCCCATCTGTCTGCCTGCTTATTTTCAAAAACCATCTAAGTCATCTTGGGAGCTCTATTCTACCATCCTTCACACTTGGTGTGGTCATGGAAAGAGTCAGAAGACACGGTCCACAAATAACTGTGTGACTCTGCAAGTTAAGTAACCACTCTGTAGCTGGTTCTCTCATCTTGAAAATGGAAGGGAAGAAGGAGTAGATGTGTACTTACCCTGTCCCACGTTTGCCAAGCATATGATGTGCTAACCTCATTCTAATCCTTCAAAACATATACTGTGTTGTATCAAAATTACTGAACCTTAGCAATGAAGAAATCACCAGCTACCAAATGATTCTAGGTTTCAATCAGAAGGTCTTGATTAAATTCTAGTTCTGCTTCTTATGAGCTCATCAGTATAAACTGGAACAATTACCTTATCTC
>NW_005331899.1:0-519 GCF_000412655.1 Myotis brandtii | reverse complement strand
TTAGAAGATGGATGATAGTAGATGATGATATTATGAACCAGGAAATGACAGAAGAAGGCCCATAAAGGAGGTGGCTGAAAAAGAAGTGAGCTTAGTTGTTGGACATTCTAAGGTTGAAGAACCTTCAGGACATCTGGTCACAGATATTGGAAGGAGTCAGGAAGCAGGGCTATGACAGGCTAACTGGGAGTCATGCTTAAGTCATGACGTTAATGTCATAGACAGGAAAAGCAAGAAGAGAGCCCTAGGACATCACCCTTTAAGAGAAGCTACTGAAGGCAACTCAGAAGATCAAGTCAGAGAAGATGGAGAAGCAAGAGAGTCTAGTGTGCCAGAAGTCAGTGCACAGAAACCCCAGCAGGAGCCATGGGGCTCACCCACTTAGAGTAGCTGTAGAGTAGAGCCACTACAGGGAAAACAGTCATGATGGAGCAAAGCTTCATGCCTCAGGCACCAGAAAGATAAGCACTATTTTTAAAAATTTATGCAGAGCAAAATAGAGTAAGGAGCCCTCAGAGG
>NW_005331898.1:0-520 GCF_000412655.1 Myotis brandtii | reverse complement strand
AAAAATACCACAATTCTGAATTTACACCCCTTGTGGGTTTAGAGTGAAACTGTTTGCTACTCAAGTGCAACAGGTACTACCCCCACTGAGAAAGTAGTAGAAACTTTTATGGCCCAGGGGTACCCCTGGATTATCTGAGAAGAACCATAAAACCCACTCTGAAGGGGCACTTCACTTGCCCAGGCCACATAGGATTTATATAAACATACACAAAACACGCTCTATTGAAGACTAACATACAATCATCCATAACAAAACATAGGAGAGCCCTGGCCAGTGTGACTTGGTTGAACGTCGTCCTGTGCACCGAAAGGTCACCTGTTCGATTCCTGGACAGGGCATATACCCAGGTTGTGGGTTTGATCCCAGGACAGGAGGCAGCCGATCAATGTTGTTTTTTCTCTCTCTCCCTCTCCCTTCCCCTCTCTCTAAATCAATAAAAAAAAAACACACACACACACACAAAAACCCCCCCAAAACCCAAAACATAGGAGAAACAGACCCACCATGAGCAAAACTC
>NW_005331897.1:0-245 GCF_000412655.1 Myotis brandtii | reverse complement strand
GGGAGGATGGTGGGGAGGACAGGGAAAGCTGCAAAAATAAAAATAAAATAAAATAAAAAATAAAATGCCTATATCATCTGCTAGGATTCTTAAGGGGAGAAGGTTGTGCTTCTGAGTAATTAGAGGAATCCTCTGAAGCCAGAACACTGCCAAGATGGGGAAGAGGAGCTATTTAAAATTCTGCTCCTCTTCCATGGAGAGAAATGAAAAGATCCCATCCTTAACCCTTCCCAGACTAATTTAAA
>NW_005331896.1:0-202 GCF_000412655.1 Myotis brandtii | reverse complement strand
ATGCCCTCACCCCCCTAGTGTCTGTATCCATTGGTTAAGTTTATATGAAGCATACAAATCCTTTGGTTGATCTCTTGCCCCCAACTCCCACCCTCCCCTGCCTTCCCTCTGAAGATTGATGGACTATTAGATGCTTCTATGTCTCTGGATTTTTTTGTTTATCAGTTTTATGTTATTCATTATATTCCACAAATGAGTGAGA
>NW_005331895.1:0-222 GCF_000412655.1 Myotis brandtii | reverse complement strand
TTGTGTGTGGTATATTACATTGATTTTTGTTGAACTACCCATGCATTCCTAGGATAAAACTTACTTGGTCATGGTGCATAATCTTTTTTTTATATGTTTTAAGACTTGGTCTACTAGTATTTTGTTGAGGATTTTTGCATCTATATTCATAAGAAATAGTGGTCTATAGTTTTCTTGTAATATTTCTGTTCAGTTTTGACATCTGGGTAATACTGCACTCAT
>NW_005331894.1:0-256 GCF_000412655.1 Myotis brandtii | reverse complement strand
TTGGCCATTCAACCAATCAAAGTATAATATGCTAATGGTATGCTAAGGCCTCTCAATTGCTCACTATGACACGCACTGACCACTAGGGAGCAGTCAACCAGTTGACCAGTCGCTATGATGTGCACCGACCAGCAGGGGGCAGACGCTCCAACTGGTAGGTTAGCTTGCTGCTGGGGTCGAGCTGATCAGGACTGAGCAAGACAGGCTGTACACACCCTGGAGACCTCCCACAATCCCTCCCTGGCTGGCCAATCTC
>NW_005331893.1:0-267 GCF_000412655.1 Myotis brandtii | reverse complement strand
TTAGCTTGCTGCTGGGGTCCAGCTGATCAGGACTAAGTGACACAGGCTGGACATACCCTGGAGCCCTCTCACCATCCCTCCCCAGCCCCGATCGCACACTGGTGGAGTTCCTTGGCCTGGCCTGCACCCTCTCACTATCCAGGACCACTTGGGGGATGTTGGAGAGCTGGTTTGGGCCCAATCCTGCAGGTCAGGCCGAGGGCCCCACTGGTACACGAATTCATGCACTAGGCCTCTAGTCTTATATAATAAAACCCTAATATGCAA
>NW_005331892.1:0-515 GCF_000412655.1 Myotis brandtii | reverse complement strand
CAACAGTGCTGTATTAGGTAAGGTGGCCAGGAAAGATATTTTTGGGGAGATGATATTTGAGTTGAAATATAAATAAGGAGGAGTCAGTCATGTGACGGTGGGGAAAGGAGGATTTTGTTATTGCCTGCTGATCCTGTAAGAGAAATAAACCAAAACACACAACCATTGCTTTTTAAGTGAGATAACCCTGTCATCTAGCATATGATTTTTACCTTGCATTGGTTTTGACTTAAAACTGATATATAAAGGATGGTTAGCCCTGGGTGAGTGGCTCAGTTGGTTGGATCATCATCCCATACACCAGAGGGTTGTGGGTTCTATTCCCAGTCAGGGCCCATACTTAGGTTGTGGGTTTGATCCCCAGTTGGGGTGTGTACAGCAGGCATAGGATTGATGTTTCTCTCTCACATTGATATCTCTCTCTCTCTCCCTTCCTCTCACTTTAAAAATCATTAAACAATTTTTAAAAAGGATTATAATTAATACATTAAAATATTATTATAGAAGTTGATATA
>NW_005331891.1:0-420 GCF_000412655.1 Myotis brandtii | reverse complement strand
TAGCAAACTGGCCATTGGCAAATTGGTTCCTTGGTAATCCAGTGTTTGGTGGGTTGGGGTCCTCCAGTGCACCTGGATCCTTTTGTATCACATAAAGGATCAGCTTCCATGTGGCTTTATGAACAGAAAAGCTCAGCATGGCACTCCTCTGCTTAGATCCCCTGTTTTGTCATAGTGTGAAGAAGAGTCAGGTGACTTTCAGTGGTGGAAAGACCCAAACACCTGAATCCCACCTGTAATCATACCAAACCACATGATGTGAGTGCCCTCCCCAACCCCCAAGCCTTGCCAAACTTCCCTGTCTGCACCCCAGTAAGTGTTCTTGCCTGAAAAGGCCCTTTATTGCTGAGCCATCACTTCCTCTGAGAAGGGCACCTGGAAGCCTGTCTCAGTCCCACCATGACCTCTACACCATCGACT
>NW_005331890.1:0-320 GCF_000412655.1 Myotis brandtii | reverse complement strand
CCCTTTGCTCCCTCCCTCCTTCCCTCCCTCCCTCTCTCTCTCATCTATCACCAGTGGATTTCCTGTAACCCACTTACATCTCCTCCTTGGATTGTCACTTATAAAACAAAGTGTCGCCCGGCCTGTTTTGGTCAGTGGGTAGAGCATCTGCCTGGGAATCAAAGGGTCCCGGGTTGATTCCAGTCAAGGGCGCAGGCCCGGGTTGGGGGCTCGATCCCCAGTAGGGGCTGTGCAGGAGGCAGCGGACCGACAGGTGATTCTGGGAAACTGAGGCTCACAGAGTTTCAGCAGGCTTTCCAGGATCACTCACATGGCAAGTG
>NW_005331889.1:0-201 GCF_000412655.1 Myotis brandtii | reverse complement strand
CAAACCAAACCAACAGCTTCTAGCCTTAGACTCCTGGATTTGAAGTTTTAGGTACAGTATAGAGGGGTATTTGTGGAAGACTTCCTCCCATTGCTGATCTGTTGAAAGCAGCTGTAGAAATATTGTTTGTGAGTTATAAAATTTATGCAGTACATTTACAAAAACTATAGAAATCTACACTAATAAAAGAGAAACATGGTA
>NW_005331888.1:0-206 GCF_000412655.1 Myotis brandtii | reverse complement strand
TGTTATTTTTATATCAAGTGGCCAAATAATCACGAGTTCAATATCGACACTCAAGGATCATTTTCATAGTTTTCTTTAATTTGATCTTATGTTTACTTCTATTTGGACTTTACAGAAATTATAATAATATGTGTGCTTCAGATACCATGATTCCCACCCTACAAAAGAGGAAATAGGCACAATGTGTTCTGGTGACTTGCTTAGGC
>NW_005331887.1:0-232 GCF_000412655.1 Myotis brandtii | reverse complement strand
CCTGGCCCGCCCCCCCCCCCCACACACACACATACTGATCCCAGGTCCCTTAGCAGGGTGGGCCTGGCATTTGAGGTGGGAGTCTCTGGAGGGCCTATGGCTCTGGGGCTGGAAGCTGGAGAAGCCCCCGTCACTGAGACAACCAAAGCGCCTCCCACATTCCCAACACTCACTCTGTTATTTTCTTCATCGCAAGGAACTGTAACTGCAGTTGTCTTTTCTGTCTCTTTCT
>NW_005331886.1:0-248 GCF_000412655.1 Myotis brandtii | reverse complement strand
TTAGGGTCACCCAGGTATGTCCCTTTTGACCTATAATGTAATATACTCATGGGAGTATGATCAGGTAAAGGTAATTTGATGTATCAAGAATATATTTAGCCCCTAGCTGATTTGTCTCAGTAGATAGAGCGTCGGCCTGTGGACGGAAGGGTCCTGGGTTCTATTCCAGTCAAGAGAACATGCCCAGTTGCAGGATTGATCCCCAGTAGGGGGCCTGTAAAAGGCAGCCTATCAATGATTCTCATCGT
>NW_005331885.1:0-534 GCF_000412655.1 Myotis brandtii | reverse complement strand
TCAGGGTGCTCCAGATTTATATACACACCCTTAACATACGTCTTTCATCAGTGAGAAAGGAAAAGCTGGTGGTTACGTGAATCTTCGTTCTTTCCTCTCTATTCTCCCTTCTCCTCTCCTAACTGGTCCCTGTGCTGGTATTCAGAGGACTCTAATCCAACTCTTGAAAAGCATTTATCAAAGGAATTAATCAAAAAAGAAAGACAGCAATTTGTGCAACAATATTTATAACAGCACTATTTTAAGCATTGAAAAAACAGGAAACAATCGAAAGCCATACATTTGGAGACAGTTAAGAAATCCACTATGGAATAGCACAAGGGCACTGCAAAAGGCCAATACGTGGGCAGATTTGCTATATAGTATTGTGTGTTAAATAATATTAATAAAAATATCTGTATCCAAAACCATATATTCATGCTAAGCCCATGTATATTTCAGATTTAAATTGAGAGAGCTCAATAATATATGTTGCAAATGTTTATTTATTTGCATACTTTTTTTGGTTGCTGTTTAAGATAATCAAGAGAAATA
>NW_005331884.1:0-430 GCF_000412655.1 Myotis brandtii | reverse complement strand
AATTTCATGCACCAGGCCGCTAGTGATAAAAAAAGTATGCTGACTTGCCATGTTGACAAATAAACTGAAGTCTTGAATATGCCTTTATTGTGCCTTCCATTTTCCCATTCTCTATTGTTCCCATTTTCCCTTTAGCCTAGACCACTTTCTTCTACGTGTCCCCTTTTTTCTTTTGTTTCTCAGTTCCTGCCATGCTTGACAAATTCCCTCCTAATTTCCTCTTGGTTCATATTTTTTCCCCCTAAAAATATAAGAATAGCAATGAGAGATAGTTAAAATATCCATTTAAATATATCCACATTCATATAAGTAAACCTTTGCTGCTCAAATCACAGTTCTCAACTACCATCATCAACATCAACTGGAAGCTTGTTAGAAACACAGAATCTCTGAACTTGTACTGGAGCTACTGCGTCCGCATGAGCATTGA
>NW_005331883.1:0-377 GCF_000412655.1 Myotis brandtii | reverse complement strand
TGGGAGAACCCTTTCTATTAATACTAGAGGCCTGGTGGACAAGATTCGCGCACTCGGGGGGGCCTCAGCCCAGCCTGTGCCCTCTTACAGTCTGGGAGCCCTCGGGGGGATGTCCAACTGCTGGCCTAGGTACTCTCCCCGCAGGAAGTGGGCCTAAGCTGGCAGTCGGACATCCTTAGCACTGCCGGGGAGGCCATGAGCCTGGCTTCTGGCCGAATGGCACTCTCCCTGTGGGAGTGCACTGACCACCAGGAGGCAGCTCCTGCATTGAGAGTCTGCCCCATCGTGGTCAGTGCTTGTCATAGCGACCAGACAGATGGTCCATTGTTCAGTCAAGTTAATATTAGCCTTTTATTATATACTAGAGGCCCGGTGCA
>NW_005331882.1:0-264 GCF_000412655.1 Myotis brandtii | reverse complement strand
TGCCGGCCTGGTCACCCCACACAGCCTGCCGTTCAGTCATTTGGTCGCCCCTCACTGCCCCCCTGCCGGCCTGGTCACCCCACGCAGCCTGCTGCTCAGTCATTTGGTTGTCTCTCACTAAACCCCCTGCCGGCCTTGTCGCCCCACTCAGCCTGTTCGGTCGTCCATTCGGTTGTTTCAGATGTGATGGCCCCTGGCTCGTTATATATATAGATGATGGTTATAGTTTTTCTCTCATTGATATTTCTGTCTCCCTCCCTCTCT
>NW_005331881.1:0-344 GCF_000412655.1 Myotis brandtii | reverse complement strand
TTTTTTTCTATATTTCTGTTATTGTTTTCCATGTTTTTGTTATTGCTTTCTAATTTAGTGCTATTGTTGTCAGAGGACATACTTTATATTATTTTCAGTCTTTTTAATTTATTGATAGTTATTTTATTCTCCAAACTGTGATGTACCTCAGTAATTGTTCCAAGTACCCTTGAATAGAATATGTATTCAGTTGAAACATTATATAAATGTTTACTAGATTAAGTTGTTTGACAGTATTGTTTAAGTGTTCTATATCCTTAATGACTTCTGCCATTTTATGTAGTCTATTAATTATTAAGTGTGTTGGAATCCCTGACTATAATTTTGATTTTATTGATTTCTCC
>NW_005331880.1:0-1452 GCF_000412655.1 Myotis brandtii | reverse complement strand
GACCCAAATGTAGACCTTGGTGATGTCTGCCGCACCATTGCTTGCTAGCCGACATGGACGGTTCCCCCTCCATGTCGAGAATGCTGGACAGTCACCTGCTGTGCGGGTGGAGGGAGTTACACCGTAACGAGCTGAAACGCCTCCTAACAGTGCCCTTCATTGTGCAGATGGGGAGAGAAAGGAGGCATCTGAGAAGAGACATTTCTCAGACCAGATCCGAGCCTCCGTGGTCTTCTTGGGAACCCCCGATACCAGAACGAACCCCCCCGCCCCCCGCCGGCAGCATGCGCAAAGCCACTTGGCTGGGGTCAGAGCATGCCGGCGCCTGAATGCCTGTATCCTACCTTCCGCTCCGTGAACTTGGGCTTGGTCCCTGACCTCCTGAGCCTCGCTCTCTCCAGCTGGGGAAAATGGGGATCATAGAAGACTATGCGGGGCCGTCGGAAGGGCTGGCTTGCATGGTGAGGACACACCGTGCCTGAGCCGCAGCAAATGATGGTGGCATTTGCCTCGGTGCTGGCTACAGAGTCTGCGGGGAGAGCCCCTGACAGATGCTGGTCATCTGGCGTCTCTGGTCCTTTTTATTCCCAAGTCCGTCCATCCGCCTGCCCCAGGCCCCAGCCCTGTTGGTTCTTAGCTCCTGTGCGTGGCCCTGGTCTCCAAGAGTCCCCTCCAGGCTCCGGGGACATGAAATTCTCAGCAAAGAGACATTTCTAAGCAGCTCATCTGGAGCGCTGCCATGGAGAGAGAAAAAACCCGCACCAGGATGCCTTCAGCTGGCAAATCAAAGAAACGACAGTGTAAAGAGCCGCACTCAGGGCCGCTGCCTCTAAGCGTACGAGCCGGCTGCAAGCTCTCCAGTAGAGGCCTGGCCCCAAACCACAGGCCCCACGAGGTTTGAATTAACCTGCCCGTGGCAGATTGGAGGCAGCGCCCCAGCCATAAATATGACGTTATCATCGATTCAGTGCCCACACTCACGCCAGGCACCTTCTGAGCCCTTTAGTTCTCCTGTGGTCACTCGATCTTCCCCAGCGTGGTGCGGCAATGCTGTCATTGTCATCACGGTGGTACCTACGGATAGGTCAGCTGACGCCCGGGCTTCAAATCACTGGCCTGAGGTCACACAGCGAGAAGTGGGCGGGATTTCAGTCCAGGCGTCTCGGCTTTTGACTTCTGTGCCACGCCTTACGATCTCTGAAGCAGATTTAAGACAGGGAGTGGGGTGCTGGCCAGTGTGGCTCAGTGGTTGAGCGTCAGCCCATGTGCCAGGAGGTCATGGTTTGAGTCTGATCAGGACACATGCCGGGTTGCAGGATCGATCCCCAGAAGGGGATGTGCAGGAGGCAGCCGATCCATGTTTCTCTCTCATCACCGGTGTTTCAATCTCCCTCTCCCTCTCCCTTCCTCTTGCTAAAAATAAATAAATAAATAGATAGATAGATAAATAAA
>NW_005331879.1:0-307 GCF_000412655.1 Myotis brandtii | reverse complement strand
ACACACAACTCAATGACAAATACACACAACTCAATGACAAACATACACAACTCAATGAGAATTATAAGGAGCTGAATGAGAATGTCACCAACATGAAAAAAAAAGAGGAAATGAAGAAAAACATAGCAGCAATAAAGAACACAATGTAAGGCTTAAACAGTAGACTAGAAGAGGCTGAGGACTGCATCAGCGAATTAGAAGACAAGGTAGCAAAAAACACACAAACACAGCAGAAACTGAAAAGAAAATTTAAAAAGCAAGAAGAGGACATAAGGGAGCTTTGGGACAACACAAAACGAAACAACAT
>NW_005331878.1:0-246 GCF_000412655.1 Myotis brandtii | reverse complement strand
AATAATAATATACTATATAATAATGCCCCCAAAGTGGATGACTTTGCACAAAATTCATGCACTGAGGGGTCCCTCAGCCCGGCCTGTGCCCTCTCGCAGTTCAGGACCCCTCGCTCCTTACCGCCTGCTCGCTGTTCCTTAGCACTGCCACAGAGGTGGGAGAGGCCGCTGTGCTCGCCAGCTATGAGCCCGGCTTCTGGCTGAGTCACGCTCCCCCTCTGGAGCACACTGACCACCAGGAGGCAG
>NW_005331877.1:0-720 GCF_000412655.1 Myotis brandtii | reverse complement strand
TTTAACTCAATTCTGACACCATCTACCCAGAGATAGCGTCAGATCCCACAGGTGAAGGGCTCATTCCCAGGAGATGGTCCCCCAGATCCCTACAAGAAGCCAGTCCCAAACCCAGATTACCACCTGTGCTCTGACCAATAGGCGGTAGGTTGGAGATTCTAACGACCCCCTCCTAGGTTCAATTAATTTGCTCACAGAACTCAGGGAAACACATTTACTAACTTTCCAAAGGATGTGATAAAGGATACATATAAACAGCCAGGTGAAGAGATACACAGGGCAAGGTCTGGAAAGGTCTCAAACACAGGAGGAGCCTCTGTCCTTCCCATGTGGATGTGTTCATCAGCCTGGAAGCTCTCTGAACCCCTCCTATTGGGATTTTATGAAGGCTCCTTCACATAGACATGAACAGTTAATAACTGTGTTTCCAGCTCTTCTTCCTTCTCTGGAGGATAAGGGGACTGGCCGAACATTCTAAGCTCCTAACAATGGCTCAGTCTCTGTGTTGACCAGTGGAGCTATCTAGGAGCCCACCCAGAGTCACCTCATTAAAACAATAGGTATTTCTAGTACTCTTCTTTTGCATTTTTTCTTTATTGATTAAGGTATTACATATGTGTTCTTATCCCCCCATTGCCCCCCCACACACACTCCCATTCATGCCCCTCACCTCCCTGGTATCTGTGTTCGTTGGTTTTGCTCATATGCATGCATACAAGT
>NW_005331876.1:0-225 GCF_000412655.1 Myotis brandtii | reverse complement strand
AGTGCCGCGGAGCTGTCACCCGTTAAAATGGTACATTTTATGTCGTGTGTTTTCACCGCGGTTCTTTCTTTCTTTCTTTTCTTTGATTTCTTTTAGAATATAAAAATAAATCTATTACCAGATTGTAGATACAAAATAATCAGCCATTGTTTCACCACAATTTAAAAGCCGGCGTGGCTCAGTGGTTAAGCGTTGACCTACGAACCAGGAGGTCACAGTTCCATT
>NW_005331875.1:0-288 GCF_000412655.1 Myotis brandtii | reverse complement strand
TAGAGAGCAAGCCACATAACTAGACACCTGGAGAGGAGGAACAGTGACGCGTGCAGCTCACTCCCATCCAAAGAGCAGCAGCCGTGCAAGCAGCCCACCCCCATTGTGGAGCAGCAGACTTGCAATCAACCTGTCTAAGTCCAAAAAGCAGTAGCCCCACAAGCAGCCCACCACATCAGAGGAACAACAGCAGTGTGCAGCCCGCCCATGTGAGCAGTCCACCCCAGTTCAAGGAGTAGCAGCTGCGTGCATAGCCTGCCCCCATCCAAGGAACAGCAGCCTCGTGAT
>NW_005331874.1:0-845 GCF_000412655.1 Myotis brandtii | reverse complement strand
AAAAAATGCACTCATCCAATCATTCATCCAATCATTTATCCTTTGCTTTCATCTTTTAAAAGATGAGAGCAATGGGTAAAAGTGCTATTTTGATCCACACTTTCTTTTATATTTAAAATTTAACTGAACCACATTGTAAGGTGATTGCTAGGTTAACATTCCATTTGCTCAACCCTCTAAACAACAATTTGCAAAAATTTGGAGGGGGTGATTATACTAAGTAAATATTTAAATTTAGCATCACTCTTGCATATTATAATAGGTTTTTCTTAGAGAGTTTCCAAATATAGGTGAAGAATTGACCCTTTCAATAGTTCCTGAGCTAGCTGGGCTTATTATTTATTCACTTAAGAGAGAATTTTAAATAAAAAGTATATGGTATTCCCAGAACAATTATTTTAAGTACTAGAGGCCTGGTGCAAGAAATTCTGGCACAGGTGCAGAATCACCTAGGCCTGGCCGGTGATCCAAGAGCGAGCGTCTGGCATGGAAGGGCAGGTCCCAGCTGACCTCTGGGCCCTGGGCAGCACCTGGGCCTCCACATGCCCCCCTCCACCTGAGTCAAGGCGCCAGAGTTCCCACATGGAAATGTGGTGAGATTGGCCGGACACCACAGGCTGGGGCGCAGCATGGGCCTCTGGGTCGCCCAGTGGCACCGCAGAGAAGCCGGGCAGGCAGGCAGCACACTCTCTCCTGGCCAATGCCTGCCATGTTCTGCACCCCGCCCCCTGGTGGTCAGCGCACATCATAGCGAGCGGTCCAACTCCCAGTCTCCCAGTCTCCCAGTCAAACTCCTGGTCGAAAGATGGCCCGAGGGGACAATTTGCATATTAGGCTTTTATTAA
>NW_005331873.1:0-701 GCF_000412655.1 Myotis brandtii | reverse complement strand
CAGCAATTTCCGGTGTTTACCTATGCCGCCATCTTCGAAAATCACCCTGATTCTTAGCTTCTTTTTTTTTATCTTTAATTTCTTTATTGGTAAAGTGCTAATTTTTTACATTAGAACCATCAACTAACTCTCTGTTTCTGAAGTTGATCAATGGCATTTCTAGCACAATTACTATCAATGGAATTCTACTGCGGCTTGTTCCCTGTATTATGACCAAATTCCAACTTTGTGCATTAGTTCACCAGTTTTGAGACATTATAGAGCTTAATCCACCGAAGTTAAATCACTGTATAATATCCCCCAGAGGCCATCACTAAATTGTGGTGACAGTGTCAACTTGTTTCTTTCTAGCTGCTGAGCTAAAGGATGTAGTAATTCCATTATATTTTAACTCATCTCTGCTCTAGAGAAGCTGTCAAAGTCTGCTGCAATAGAGTGGATGGTATGCTCCATGGTCCTCATGGGCAGCAAAAACCAAGAGTGACATGCAGCCATTCATTGTTCTATCATGAAATGCTGCACACAACCCAAGTATGCTATCTACACTAATAAAAGAGAAACATGGTAATTAGCGTACGACCGCTACCCTTTTCATTGGCTAATCAGTGAGTGTATGCAAATTAATTGACAACCAAGATGGCGGCCGGCAGCGATGCACTGAAGCGAGCTGGGAGGCTTGCTTGCTTCAGTGACTGCGGACT
>NW_005331872.1:0-676 GCF_000412655.1 Myotis brandtii | reverse complement strand
ACAGTCTTTAAGACAAAGGAGTTTAAAAATATATTTCATGCAAATGGAAATGAAAATAAAAACTGGGGTAGCAATGCTTTTAAACATGTAGGCACCCAACATAGAAGCATCTTATTATACAAAGTAAATCCTGATAAACATAAGTGGAGAGATTGATAGGAACACACTCATAGTAAAATTTTAACAGTCAATTGATATCAATGAATAAATATTTGAAAGAGAAAAAAGAACAAAAATAAATAAACAGTAAAATTAAATGACATGCCAGACCAGATATACTTAATATATATTTTCATATATCAATTTCACCACAAAGCAGCATAATACACATTACTTTCAAGTGCACATGGAATATTTTTAGGATAAACCATATGTAAGAGTACAAAACAAGTTATAATAAACTTAAGAAAATTAAAATCATGCTATGTATCTTCTCTGACATACTAGTATGAAACTAGAAACCAAACAGACACAAAAAATTAAATAACACAATATGCTCATGGTCAAGGAGGTTAAATAACATGTTACTAAGCAATGATTGGGTTAGAAAGGAGGTCCTGGAAAAAAATCAAGTTACCTTGAAACAAATGAAAATCAGAACACAACCCAAAATCATGGGAAAGAGTTATGCATTCCTAAGGAAAAAAATCATAGCAATACAGGTCTACTAAAAAAA
>NW_005331871.1:0-202 GCF_000412655.1 Myotis brandtii | reverse complement strand
CATAGGTAGCAAAATCTCAGACATCTCTTGTAGCAATTAAAGATATATCTCCTAGGGCAAAGGAAACTAAGGAGAAAATAAACAAATGGGACTGCATCAAAATGAAAAGCTTCTGCATAACAAAATGAAAAGAGAACCCACAGCATGGGAGAACATATTTGCCATTAATTCATCTGCTAAGGGGTTAATTTTCAAAATATAT
>NW_005331870.1:0-200 GCF_000412655.1 Myotis brandtii | reverse complement strand
CGATGCTCTATCTACTGAGCCAAGCCAGCTAGGGCAATGTTGGTATCTTTTTACTCCCTTCACCTAATGTGCATTCTCCCATGCTCTTCCTCTGGCAACCACCAATCTGTTCTCTGTATCTATACGTTTGTTTTTGTTTTTTTTAATCCTCACCCAAGGACACTCTTTTTATTGATTTTAGAGAGAGAGGAAGGGAGAAG
>NW_005331869.1:0-241 GCF_000412655.1 Myotis brandtii | reverse complement strand
CCTGCCTGCCTACCTGATTGCCCCTAACCACTCCCCTTCAAGCCTGATCGATGCCTAACTGCTCCCCTGCCAGCCTGATTGCCCCCAGCTGCCCTCCCCTGCTAGCCCAATTGCCCCCAACAGCCCTCCCCTGCCGGTCTGGTCACCCCAACTGCCCTCCCCTGCCAGCCCAGTCACCCCCAACTGCCCTTCCTCCCCTGCAGACCTGGTCACCCCTAACTGCTCTCCCCTGCTGGCCTGA
>NW_005331868.1:0-280 GCF_000412655.1 Myotis brandtii | reverse complement strand
TAGGGGTGTTGTGACTTCATAGACAGGATTTTTACTTCATAGAGAAGATTGTGACTTCATACACAGGACTGTTATTTTGGGGGGATTTTCACTTCAAAGAAAGGATTGAGACTTCATAGAGAGAATTGTGACTTCATAGACAGGATTGTTAAATCACGGGCAGGATTGTGACATCATAGAAAAGATTGTGAATTGATATACTGGATTGTTCAATTATACACAGGATTGTGACTTCATCAACACGACTGTTACTTCATAGTCATCATTGTGACTTCATAGA
>NW_005331867.1:0-678 GCF_000412655.1 Myotis brandtii | reverse complement strand
TTAAAGGGGCTTTTCAGATGTGAATAAATTAAGGATATTGAGATAGGGCAATATTGTTGGATTATCCAAATGACTCCATTACAGTCACTGGGGTCTTTATAAGAGGAAGGTGATAGAATTAGAGGCAGAGAAGCAGATGTGAAGGTAAAGGCAGAAATTGGAGTGATAAGAAGATGGGTCATGAACCATGGAACGCAGACGACCTCTAGAAGCTGGAAAAGGCAAGGAAATGGATTCTTGCCTACAGTCTCCAGAAGAACACGGCCCTGCCAACACCTTGATTTAAGATTTCTGACCTAGAACTATAAAATAGTAAATTTGTGCATTTTTTAAGACACCGAGTTTGTTGTGATTTATTATAACATTAGCAGGAAACTAAGACACCAGATGTTTATAACTTGTGCCCTTGTGAAACATGACCCTCTTATAATAGAGAGCCCAGGTGACAAATGCCTACCCAATTAGAGATCATGATTATACAGATACCAGCTGTATAATCAATACCAGCTGCCTCACTATTCAGGTTATAAAAGCTGGTTAATGAAACCAAGTTCATAAAAACATTCCATGAGATTGGAATTACAACCCCAGGAGCTGAAACATAGTAATCTCTATTTTGTAAAACTGCTATTTGAATTCTTTGCTATTTTAGATGGTCCCTTGTTCTGTGAGTCAACT
>NW_005331866.1:0-410 GCF_000412655.1 Myotis brandtii | reverse complement strand
AGCGGCGCTCTGCACTCCGGCCCGCCCCGGACTCCGTACACCTGTCTATTTTTATCCTCCGAGGACATGTGCTCTCTGTGAGTCTGATTTAGAATGGAGATGAATCATTCAGCTGGAAATGTGCAGCAGTGGCTAAGAAATATGTCCATTATCGTGTACATAAAGCACCGTGATGAATGCTCTGTCCGGGAGAGGGGCTGGTCCGCCGTCACGGCTCCCGCCCCCCTCGTGTCTTGTGGCCGCCCAGTCATCCGTCTCCTCGTCGGGGGCTCAGAGCAGCTCTGGGTCCCGGAGGAATCGTGAAGCAAATGCCACTCACCCAGAACAGTGTTTGTGTGGGACTCCTGAGTGTGCAGTGTGCAGTGTGTTTTTTAAAAAGCACCTTTTCTTCCTGGCTGGTGGGCTCAGTA
>NW_005331865.1:0-346 GCF_000412655.1 Myotis brandtii | reverse complement strand
CAATTCTATAATACATCATCTGTATATCATATTGTGTTTACCACCCCAAATCAAGTCTCCTTTCATCGCCATTTATGCCCCTTTACCCTCTTCTACTTCCCCCCACTCCCATTTTACTCTGGTAATCACCATACTGTTGTCTGTCTGTGACAGTTTTTTTTTGTTGTTGTTGTTAATTCCTTCATCTTTTTCATCCAGCCCCCAACCCATCTCCCCACTGACAGCTGTAAGTCTGTTCTTTGTATTTATGAGTCTGTTTCTACTTTGTTTGAGGACAACAAGAAACTCCAGAGTAATTAGAAGGAAGACAATAATAAAGATCAGAGCAGAAATAAATGAAATAGAG
>NW_005331864.1:0-2091 GCF_000412655.1 Myotis brandtii | reverse complement strand
ACATGCCTAGTATTATGTGAGATATCTACAGTCATTCTATTGATATTGAAAGATGTCCTCATACTTGCAAGGTGAGAAAAAGAATGGAAAATTTATGGTGCAGGGTAAGGGCTCCTTTGATTAGAATGGCTAGAGGCAGACTCTTAGCTTCTTGAGGGCAAGAACTGTGTCAATCTTGGAGACCTCAGCACCTGGTCCAGAGTAAATGATTAATATTTTGTTTGTTCAGTGAAATGAATTAACAAATAACATGGGGAAAACTTAAAAGAATTAAAAGTTGCAGATGTAGGAAACCATAAGAATATTACTTTTAGTGGGAGACCTGTTTTCAGGAAATGGAAGGAAAGTTGTTCGGGATAAAGAAAGTGGAATCTCCTGAGAAACACAAGAGTGTGATAAAAAAAAAACCAATTCTCTAGAAAGAACAGGTAATTAATTAATTACCTGTATTAACAGAGCAGAACTGTGGTGCAAATGAGCTAAATTATTTGCTAATACCAGAGCCCTTTTTATCAAACTTTTGGAGCAGGTGGTGAGATTTACTCAGAGCACATCTGCCTTCCTAATCCTATCTACTTAGGCAAATATTAAAATTAATTACACTCCTTGCACCTCCTTTGGCAGTGGTAATGCCTAGTACTGTATTTACCAGACAGAATATTAAAAATTCACTGCAAATAATCCTCAAGTAATTAAAAGTTGTTTCAATTGCAGTTTAAAAGCTGATTAAATGCATTTTTCAACAGCTTATAAAGAATGACACAGTCTTCTGATCTATCCACCTCACTTGTAGATTTTGGTAAGTACAGGATATCTTCTGAAGTAAAATTATTTTACCTTTTCAAGAGTTGACATATAACCAGTCTCCCTTTCTTCACCCTCCACTTACTAATCAAACTATCTATTCTTCTCCCCTCTTTACTCCAACAAAAACAGTAAAATGCTTCCTGAGCTCATCCCTATTACCCCTAAGTCATTAAGTCAATGGACTTTTTTAGAGGCCTTAGCTCATCCCTATTACCCCTAAGTCATATTAAGTCAATGAACTTTTTTAGAGGCCTTTGGCCTCTCAGTAGAATTTTACCTCTCTGATAATCTCCCCTTGGGTTGCCTTTTGTTCCCCCTCCCCTTGGCTTTAATAATAAAACAAATTCCTGATTTCTTCTCCTACTGCTCTGGCTAGTCCCTCACAATCCCTTGTGCACACATCCTCAGACTGCTAGGCAGGTTTCTATTTGTCTTTCTTTTCTTCTTACCCTTACTCCTCACTTGGCACGTTCCCTAGGGAGTCTCGAAGTGTGTAAGCTGAACTCATGCTCCTCCTCACAAGCCCAGCCATCTTCTAGCATTCCCTATTTCAATGAATGGATTCACCATCCAACCAGGTGCAAGAGCTAGAGGTTCTGTAGTCATTCTTGCCATTTCCCTCTGCTTCACCTTCTATATCCAATATATCACCCAGCGGTGCCAGTGTTCCCTCCTCAAGACAATGGATCCACTTCTTTCTACTCCCCCACCATCATCCTAGCCCTCACTACCGGTATTTCTCATGCGAACACTGTAATAGCCTAACTACCCTGCCTGAATTCACTCTGCTCTCTACTAACCCTTCTTCCATACTCATCCAATGTAATAGTCTCCCAAGGAAAATCTAGCCATGCCACTTCCGTACCTGAAGCTCTTCAGTGGTTTCCCATTGCTTTGAGGATAAATGTAAAACCTCTTATCAAAGGTTATATATAGGATCTGTATGGTTCTGGTCACTCCATCCTCGTCTCACACCAGCCTCTTTCAATCTTGCTACTCCATCACAGCTTAGTTGTCTTCCTAAGGCACTCTGTATTCACCATGCTCCCTGTCAGAGCATGCACTGCTCCTGAGTCCTCTGCTTCAGTGGCCTCAGTTTACTATCCTGCCGACTATGCCACTGTCAGAGCACTCTTTTTAAAAAAAATATATTTTATTGATCTCAGGGAGGAAGGAGGGGGAGAGAGAGAGACAGAGAAAGAGGGAGAGAGAATAACACTAATGATGGGAGAGAACCATTGATAGACTGTCTCCTGCACACCCCCTACTGGGGACCGGGCCCAC
>NW_005331863.1:0-283 GCF_000412655.1 Myotis brandtii | reverse complement strand
TAGAGGCCCAGTGCACGAAAATTCGTGCACTGGGGGGCGGGGGTCCCTTAGCCCGGCCTTCCCCCTCTCACAGTCCAAGAGCCCTCAGGGGATATCCTACTAATGGCTAAGCCACAGTCTGGCCTCCCTCTGTGGGAGGCGACCTTGCTGATCAGGGGAAAGCACCGCCCCCATCACCTCCCTGCTGCCACTGCCAGCTGCCACAGCTGCGAGGCCTGAGCCCCAGGCCTTGCAGCCGCCAGGGTTCACAGCTGCCTGAGCTGTGAGCCCCAGGCCTCACAGC
>NW_005331862.1:0-210 GCF_000412655.1 Myotis brandtii | reverse complement strand
CGATTCTTTAGGGCATACCCTCTCATAACAGCAAAAGTAAATAAATAATGTGAAATAAAAATGATTGTATAACTTTCTTAAGAAATGATTGTGTCCATTTACAATAAAGAATAAAAGTGTAATATATATCTCAGTGTCAGTTGTCAAAGTGTTTTGGGGGCATAAGGCACAATCATACTACATAGTGGGGTTTCAGTGAGCATAAATTAA
>NW_005331861.1:0-390 GCF_000412655.1 Myotis brandtii | reverse complement strand
CCCTAAACCCTAACACAACACTAACCCTAACCCTAAAACCTATCACTAAAACCTAATCCTAAACCCTAATCTTTAACCCAACAGGAACCCAAAAACCTAATCCTAATCCGAAACCCTAATTATTTTCCTAACCATAAAACCTAATACTATCCATAAACTTGAACTCTAATTGTGAACAGTAAGTGGTTAAAGTTAGGGTATAGGGTTAGGGATAGGGTTAGAGTTAGGGTTAGGGTTAGGGTTAGGCTAGGACCTGCATTAGGTTTAGGGTAAAAGTTTGGGTTAGGCTTAGGTTTAGGCTGGGACCTGAATTAGGGTTAGGCTTAGGGTTAGGGTTAGGGTTAGCCTGACAACTGCATTAGGGTTAGGGTTAGGATTAGGGTTAGGGTT
>NW_005331860.1:0-230 GCF_000412655.1 Myotis brandtii | reverse complement strand
TACAAATAGTAGTACATATGTCTCCTTTTTTATCCCCTCCATTGACTTCCCCTGGCCTCCCCTATCCCCCAGCACATGCCCTCACCCCCCCCCCAGGGTCTTGTTTCCATTGGTTATGCTTATTTGCATGCATACAAGTCCTTCGGTTGATCTGTTACCTCCCCGCCAACACTCCCCAGCCTTCCTGCTGTAATTTGACCGTCTGTTTGATGCTTCTCTGCCTCTGTATC
>NW_005331859.1:0-672 GCF_000412655.1 Myotis brandtii | reverse complement strand
TTCAGTTGATTCATTAATTTATTTTTCTTTATTATTTGATTTTTAGAGAGAGGAAGGGGGAAAGAGAGAGAGGGAAACATCGATTTGTTCCACTGATGTATGCATTCATTGGTTGCCCCTTACATGTACCCTGACTGGGATTGAACCCACAACCTTGGTGTATGGGGACCACGCTCCAACCAAACGAGCTCCCTAGCCAGGGCCAATCTATTGTTTTCTAATTTAAACATTACTTCCATTATTAACATGTACAATCAAGTACATGTTAAAACAATTTTTTTCTAACATGTAACACTTGGAAGTTTTTTAGACATTTGAAACAACTAAATTTCTGAATCAAATCACAATGTTGGATTGTATTCATCATGCTATTTCTGATTAAAGTGGGCCGCTACCAAAAGATATCTTCATTTCTATATGAAATTTGTTATTTTATTTTAATGTCCATAATTACCCATTTGACTCCTCTCTCTCTCTCTCTTACTCTCTCTTTTTCTTTTTTTAAATATTTTTTATTTCAGAGAGGAAGGGAGAGGGAGAGAGAAAAACATCAATGATGAGAGAGAATCATCAATCGGCTGCCTCCTGTACGCCCTACACTGGGACTGCAACCTGGGCATGTATCCTGCCTGGGGTTGAACCATGACCTTCTGGTTCATAGGTCGACACTCA
>NW_005331858.1:0-271 GCF_000412655.1 Myotis brandtii | reverse complement strand
CGGAGTGCTACTACACTCCAGCCCACCAGGCACATTCCTGGAGGGTGGGTGGGAATGGAGGCAGAGATGACAAATAGGAGAATAAATAAAACATAGAGTTTGCTAAGATAATGGTAAGTGCTAAGGAGAAGAGTAAAGTGGGCAAAGGGGAATGGAGAGTGTTGGAGGCAAGGGAGGCCCCAGCAGGGAAGCTGGCCAGGAAAGTGATCCTGACTGGTTTAACCCATGGTTCTCATACTCTACACCAGTGATGGCGAACCTATGACACGCG
>NW_005331857.1:0-798 GCF_000412655.1 Myotis brandtii | reverse complement strand
GGCTTATTTTGCTTAGCAGAATACTCTCCAGGTCCCTTTTTACAGCTGCATAGATATTCCAAAGCAAGTGCAGAGATGAGCAGCTGGTAAGATGCAGGAGGCAGTCATAGATTTTTTTTTTTTTAATCTACTCATCTACTGATGGGCACTTGGGTTGTTTCCAGATCTTAGCTACTGTAAATAGCACTGCTATATTTTGAACAACTCTGTATTTTAAATTTGTTTTTACCCATATAATGGTCAAGTTTTTATTTAACACCATGATGTTGTTTACAAGACTAAGACAAATTCTAAAACCTCTAAGTCTATTTTGGCCCAACAACTCCATTTCTAGTCTCATAATTGGTGAATACACTGTACAAAACATGTTTGCTGCAAATCTATTTCTAACAGGAGAAACATGAACCAATATTAAGTCTACCAAAAGGGGGTTATGAAATAAATTCTGGTACATCCATTGCATATAGTTCTGCAGCTATTAAAATGTCGATGTTCAGGGAATGCAAACTCAGCCCTAGATGGGCTGTTCATGCAGACTTTTTGTAAGAAACAAGCAATGCTGATGACTAAGTCCACTGGAGAGCACCTGCCCAGTATAAAGGTAGTACCTGAAATTTCACTTCCACCACATCCACATAGGGCTACACACCCTTATTACCAGGGTGTCCAAGATAACCTGCAAAATGTCCAGACTTTTTAAATGCTGTGCATGCCCTGGGGGAAAATAAAGTGTCCGTGGGTTTAATTTACCCATCAGCCACGAGTTTACAAACTTTGATGTAGAGCTAAATTTATAGC
>NW_005331856.1:0-441 GCF_000412655.1 Myotis brandtii | reverse complement strand
TCTGAAATCAATAAAAAATATATCTATATATATAAAAGCCTAAATGACCATTTGACTGGTCGACCAGTCACTATGACGTGCACTGACCACCAGGGGGAAGATGCTCAATGCAGGAGCTGCCCCCTGGTAGTCAATGCACTCCCACTACAAGAGGGCTGCTCAGCTGACCAACGAGTACCAGACACAGGGTTCACAGCTGGCCGCCGCAGCCTGGAGACCACAGCAGAGCGCAGGGAACCTAGTGGGTGGTGGCCGCAGGCACAGTGGGGTGGGTGCGCAGGAGTGGCAGGCAGGAGCAGCAGGCAGCATTGGACTGCTGGTTTCGTCCTGATCTCTGCAGGCCATGCCACAGGACCCCACCAGTGTGTGAATCCATGTACTGGGCCTCTAGTTAAAAAATAAAATAAAACAATGAGATATGACCAATAACATTTATATAAA
>NW_005331855.1:0-311 GCF_000412655.1 Myotis brandtii | reverse complement strand
CCGTCGTTACCTTTTTAATTCTTATAAGCTCTGCGATGCTTTTAAACCTGGAATGCGACAATGTCCCAGCCCTCCAACGATTCCTGCCCGTCTCCTTCACAATCTAGAAGCTCTCACTCCTACCCCTTCATCTCTCTCCTCCTCGCTCCTTCTGCACGAGCCCGGTGGCCTCGAACCCTCACATCTGGGCTTTCCACTCCCTGTCCTTTTAACCTGCCCCCCCGCTGACCTCACGCTCCCTGGGGCAGCCCTTCCAGCTCTTTCTCAGCTTCTCAGCGAGGTCGTCGGTGAGTCCCCTGCGCCCCCCCAAA
>NW_005331854.1:0-369 GCF_000412655.1 Myotis brandtii | reverse complement strand
GGTCCCTGGGTGTGCAAAGCTCCAGCTTCATGCATGTCTACAGACACACTGGCCTACTCCCCCAAACAAACAAAACACAAAAAAATCGGATACCAAATTAAATCTGAAATATGAACCGGAAAATTGCGTTCACTAACCGGACCCCTGCCCAGGATTCTCGGTATATCACAATCCTGGCAAAGACACCGCATTCAATGACTCTCACCTACCACTCCAGTTTTGGGTTTTCTGTTGTTAATCCACACCCGAGGATATTTTTCCATTGATTTAGAGAGTGGAAGAGAGAGGGAAAGGCAGAAAGAAATATTGATGTGACAGAAACACATCTCCTCCATGTGCCCCGACCAGGGCCCAGGCCAGGGAGGAGCC
>NW_005331853.1:0-1290 GCF_000412655.1 Myotis brandtii | reverse complement strand
TGAGCATGGCTGACACAGTCACGTGATGATGGGAATGCGACAGTTTGGGATGAGAGGACCAAGCACAGCCCCTGCCTCCCGCCCCCCAGTGTCCTCACGAGGGTCCGGGACCTGGTGGGCTCTGGCTTTCTGGGCTGAGACACCCCCTCTGTGCGGGGAGCAGAGCATCCCCACTCAGGCTCTGAGGCCCATCCCTCTGCACCCTCCCACACCGCATGCTGGCCCAGTCACTGGTCATTCCTTCCTTCCCCGTAGCTGGGGATGTGGTTAGGATGAGACCTGCTCCTATAGAAGTCTTAGCCACACTTCACCCTGCATTTCTGGGATCTTAATTGGGGCCTTAGTCACCAGTTGAGCTAAAAATAAAAGGGCGCCTTGATTTCTGTCTCACTATCGACCTGCGAATGGCTCCCTCGGGCCTGAGCCAGGCGTGGGCGCAGGAAGGCAGAAGTCAGCATGGCCAGGCCTCCCATCTCATCAGAATGCAACTCAGACCCTTCCTGGCCCTTCAGAGTTGGCAAGTTATAAACATCACCAGCCCTCGTTAATAATACATAGGCTTCGAAGTTAGGTATTAATGCATTCAAACACATTATTGCGGCTTATAAAAATATTGGGAAGAAAACTGTGATATTTTAGCAATATGTGCTCATAATGTCCTGGTTCTAATGGCCCTCTCACGCTCATCTGTCGGCTCTTCATCACCTTCACTGCAGACCTTTAGGGGTAATTTTGGGAACGTGAGAGAGGCCGAGAGACAGGATAGCTGCCTGCCAGCCATGTCCTGGGCTCGCGCTCCACAGCCACGTGGGGCCAGCATCCCTGGTCTCCCACGTCCCGTGGCAGGACCTTCCTCCCTCGCTCGCCTTCTTCACGTTCTGAGCTCACAAGGAGAGTTTCCGTTGTCAGTCTGACATGATAATGTCATCGCAGTGGGGAAGCGAGGTCGTCGCCAATCATTTTCTGATTTTGAGCCACCTCCACCCCACTTCACCGGGAGAGAACGTGGTCTGGGCAGCAGGCACCGGGGACAGATGCTCATGCCCTTCTAGATGGTTCTACTAGGTCCTGTCGGGTCACACACACACAGACACAGAGGCCAGGGGTGTGTAGCCCTGAATCAAGAGTATTTTACTCTTTTATTTCAAGTTAGTCCTCAGCCGAGGATAACTTTCCCATTGATTTTTAGAGAGAGTGGAAGAGAGGGTGAGAGACACAGAGAGAGAAACACGGAGGAGAGAGAGACACATCTGCTGGTTGCCTCCCGCATGCACTCCGAACAGGGATCAA
>NW_005331852.1:0-230 GCF_000412655.1 Myotis brandtii | reverse complement strand
AGTAATGGCCTTTAATGACACATTAGACCAGTTTTACATTTATAGAGCATTTCATCTAAAAACAATGGATTCCATGTTTTTCTCAAGTGCACATGGAAGATTTTTCAGGGTAGTTCCTATACTAGGCTAGAAAACAAGCCTCAATAAATTCAAGGATATTGAAAATATGTCAAGCATTTTTGTCTGACCACAATGGCATTAAACTAGAAATCTACTACAGGAATAAAACT
>NW_005331851.1:0-274 GCF_000412655.1 Myotis brandtii | reverse complement strand
CGTGTCAGGGCACGGGGTCATTAGTCATTGCAGCTGGCTTTGCTATTTTTCTAGGCCTGGAGCTGAAATACAACTGAGTCCTGGATGTTCTCTCTAGGGAGGTGACCTTCTGTATCCGGCTGTAAATTGTCAGTTTGTTCAGCTCTCTGTCTCAGTTTCCCCATTCCACTTGCCAAGGACTTCTCCTAGCTTCTTCCTACGGTGCCTCCGTGTGATGCTGCCGAAGGAGCCTTTAAAGCAGATCAGAGCGAGTGGAAGTTCACCTCCTGGCTGT
>NW_005331850.1:0-210 GCF_000412655.1 Myotis brandtii | reverse complement strand
CAAAGCCCATGTGGAACGCCCCCCTTTATCTTATTGGCTGGAGTTGCCTTTGATCTCCCAGCTTCTCAGGCCAGAGATATCTCTGTCCTTGGTATATGGCTGTTTTAATTGCTCAGGCCAGAAATGTTTCTATCTGCCAGGACCCCCTCTTCCTGTCGCATTTCTCTATCCTTTGTATAAGTAAGATAAGCACCATGGCACCTTCAAGTC
>NW_005331849.1:0-276 GCF_000412655.1 Myotis brandtii | reverse complement strand
GGACATATGTAATACTTTCAACACTAAAGATTTTTAAGAAAAAAAGATGGCGCTGGCAGGACAGAGGTGAGGGATAGGAAGTGAGTGAGGGGATGAAAGGAGAGTGTGTGGATGTTTGTGGTGTGAGTGTGAGTGATGAGGGACAGTTAAATCCGGCAGGAGCAGCAGGGGCTGGCAGACCAGGCTCTCTTGGACAGGGCAAGACTACTACCGCTGCGGGCACTCCCTGGACTGTGGGACTCGGGCACAGAGCCCATGCCATCTTGAAGGGGAGAG
>NW_005331848.1:0-723 GCF_000412655.1 Myotis brandtii | reverse complement strand
TCACATAGGAAGTGTGTTCCCTTGTCCTTATCTACTACCAGAATTTCTTAACTGGATGCACTACTGTCAATGAGGGAGTTATCTGGAAGTATTTTTGATTCGTACAACATGACTATGAGCTCTATTAACATATAATGAGGAGTTCAGAGATGCTAAATGTCTTGTAATACATGGGAGCATCCTGCCTAATGAAGAATCATCCCAAATACCAAATGGCAAAAACCGAAATGCCAATAACAATGACGGATACAATGCCCATCAAACTCAATCAAGTCAGTATTGTGTAGTCATGATTAGCACTAGTGATACCCAATTTTTAATTCCAGCTGTGTCACTTACTAGTTATATTCTTTGAGTCATTTAGTCTCTTGGAACTTCAGCTTTCTCATGTGCAAAATGGGTTTAATAATTCCTTATAGCACTGTGGAATAGACATGAGAAAAACAAAATGCCAGCATACAGGAAATTTTTAATAGGTAGAAGCTATTCTTAAAATCACTGGAATCCAGCATCAAGTCCAATACTCCTTGAAGCTCTCCCTGCTACTCTGTGTGAGAGTGTCCTTTCATTTTTCTCAAGCACTCTTTTTAGTCAAGAATCTTCCAGTTTTAAGAAAAAGAGACTTGTGCAAGTCATCTCTCCAGGGGAAAAGTTAGCTCATTGACAAAATATCAGTTAGGACTCTACTACAAGTGACAGTACACCCAAGTAAAACCGACTTAG
>NW_005331847.1:0-204 GCF_000412655.1 Myotis brandtii | reverse complement strand
CGGGCGCTCCACAGAGGTGCAGGGGAGGAGTGTGAGTTTACAGAGAACACACAGATGATCACTCGTGGGAACTCACACCCTCAGCGGCTGTGGCTTCCTTCCCAAGGAACCAGAGCCGGTAAGTGCCGGTGGGCTGCAGGTCAGGCCCCTGCACCCTGGGAGACGGGCCCCTCCCTGGCCTGGGGAATGGCCCAGCAGCACCTG
>NW_005331846.1:0-1090 GCF_000412655.1 Myotis brandtii | reverse complement strand
AAAGAGGTCAGTGCTCCTGACTAAATAGTCAGGGATTAGAGATCACTGGGTTAGAGCAGTGCTCCAAACAGATTGCTGGGCCCCACTCCCAGTTTCTGAGTCAGGTCTTCAGTGTCATTTCTAACAATTTCCCAGGTGATGCTTATTTTTATGCTTATGGTCCAGAGACCACACGTTTGAACCATTGGAGTATACCAGTAGATTAGGCAGGGATAAAATTCCTTAAGAGAAATGTACTACATTTTAAGATACGGTGAAGAAAGGAGGCAGGTAAACCCTTACCGTGACTGTTACATATGGAATGTACAGCTGATCCATACCCGTGGCCTTTGAACAAATCACCAAGGATACTTTGCCTTAAGTTACTAGGTATGTGTCCAGGGGAAACTTTAGTAAACATCACCTCCTCACTGAGACAGGTTTGAACATGTGGCTTTAAAGCTCTCTGATCAACAGAAGTTAATCTATTTCTAATTATATCATTTTCTTATTTGAAATTATGACAGGCAGGCTTAAACAAAATTAAAATTAAAAACTCTTTATCCAAGTCACCATCGAAAGCAGGTTCCTGATTAATTAATTCTATGTTTTTCCCACTGTCTTCAAGAACCTGGTGTCCTATAATGAGCTACCCAGCGTGAGGACATTTCATACTAACATTGATTGGTTGCCAAGGAGACTCCACTGCCACTCTGTACAAGCTCATGTTACCCACCTCCATTTCTGCTAAAAGGAGGGGAACTCATGGGTCAAGGGCAAGATGCTAGGGAAATAGAGGCTATAGATCCAGCCTAATAATAGAGATCTGAAGTGAACAATATGTTCTCTCTATATTCCATCTGTCAGCAGCAAAAGTACTTGAGTTCAAATGATAAAACATGAATTTTTATGCTGGAAGGAATACCAGCATCCAAGAGCAGTCAGAATATCCTTTCTTGCAAAAATCCAAGGGAAAGGAAAGGGGAATCAGCTTTTACCTGTCAGGTCCAAATGTTTTCTATCCCTGGCTTGATCTGAGTCAGGAGACTTCCCCAATAAGAAAAATCTGTTATTCTGAACAAAATTATTCTTTACTAGAGGCCCAACACCC
>NW_005331845.1:0-269 GCF_000412655.1 Myotis brandtii | reverse complement strand
CTCAGTCTCACAGGGGCTATCTCAGCCTCACAGGGGCTGTTCCAGTCTCACAGGGGCCATCACAGCCTCACAGAGGCCATCCCTGCCTCGCCGGGGCAGTCTCAGCCTCACATGGGCTGTCTCAGCCTCACATGGGCTGTCTCAGCCTCACAGGGGCCGTCTCAACCTCACATGGGCCGTTTCAACCTCACCTGGACCGATTCAACCTCACCGGGGCGGTTTCAACCACACTGGGGCCGTTTCGACCTCACCAGGGCTGTCTTGACCTC
>NW_005331844.1:0-208 GCF_000412655.1 Myotis brandtii | reverse complement strand
ATCCTACTTGCTGTTTCACCTGTCACTTTGCTTCCTGGTGGCCCAATCAGGTATCCCTGGTGTCTGTCATTCCCTGAATTTTTTGGTCTTGCCTCTCTCACCAGCACTTGAGAAGCAAGACAGCTGTTAAGCCCACCTGGATGCTGTCGTTAGATTTGTTCCTCTGCCAGTTGTAAAAGGTAAAGCATATTATTTACATATTATTTGC
>NW_005331843.1:0-593 GCF_000412655.1 Myotis brandtii | reverse complement strand
GAATTTGGTGCATTGGCCTCTAGTAGGATCATAATGAGCTTGAACAAGCTGCAGGGTGAAGATTCCTAGAAGGTCAAGAGGATACAGGAAAAACAGGAACCTCTTACATAAATGTCAGAGCAAAAGAAGTGGGCCGTGGTCCAACATGTGAGCACCAGAGTCTGGCCGCCTGCATTTGACTTTCTAGCTCTGTCACTTACAAGTTGTGGGCAAAATCTTTAATTTTTTGGTGCCTCGGTTTGTATATCTGAAAATAGGTTTGCAAGTGCTTCCTGCCTCCAAAGATGTTATTGGGGATAAAATGTGATCATATGGACAAAGCGCCCCCCAAACAGTGCCTGGTAGATCGTAAGCACTCAAAACATCTCACACTCTTGTAGCAGAGACATCACAGCAGTCGGAGCTGTGGCAGAGAACATAGAGAGATGTGGACGAGTTCCGGGGACTTCCTTCAGTTAGCAAGTCATAGAACGTGCATGAGCTGAATTCATGAAATGTGTCTTCCTTGTAGGAAAGGGGTAGAAAATAAAGGTTGAAATAGTAGCTTGTAAAAGTATAGTATTTGGTGAGCAGAGTCGCCTTTGAGAAATTGG
>NW_005331842.1:0-363 GCF_000412655.1 Myotis brandtii | reverse complement strand
AGTCACTTGAGGTCTATCTGCAGCCATAGCCCCATGTGTTCCTCCAATCCCAGGGGCCTTATTAGATGTCTTTGGATCCCTAGGTCAATCATTGGTTCATATCATTCCTTCTTAGGGGTCTTCAGCTGAGAGGGGTAGATTTGGTCTTGGGGAGTGATGGCACATTTAGAATTAATTAATTTTAACTGTGGAACCAAATTACCTCAGAACCATCAGATTCAGGGCTGATATCTTTGAGGGAAGAGCATGGCCCCAGGTCTCAAGGCCACACTCAATCAGTCTCACCATCTATTTCTTCACAAGGCCAGTGAGTGTGCCCACACTGTTAGCAAGCAACACCACAGTCACAGAGAATGAGGATGC
>NW_005331841.1:0-211 GCF_000412655.1 Myotis brandtii | reverse complement strand
ATTATAAAGACTAGAGGCCCGGTGCACAAAATTCGTGAACGGAGGGGTGTCCTTCAGCCCAGCCTGAACCCTCTCCAATCTGGGACCCCTTGGGGGATGTTCAACTGCTGGTTTAGGCCCAATATCACAGGGATCATGCCTAAACCAGCAATTGGACATCCATCTCACAATTCAGGACTGCTGGCTCCCAACCACTCTCCTGCCTGTCTGA
>NW_005331840.1:0-229 GCF_000412655.1 Myotis brandtii | reverse complement strand
AGAGAGACTCTTAAAAACAGCAAGAGAAAAGCAGTTACCTACAAGGGAGAGCCCATTCATCTACTAGCTGATTTCTAAACAGAAACTTTGCAGACCAAAGGGAGTGGTGAGAACATTCAAAGTGATGAATAGCAAGGACCTATAACCAAGATCACTCTTCCCAGCAAAGCTATTGTTTAGAATTGCAGATCAGAAAAGAAAAAAGCTAAAGGAGTTCATCACCACCAAA
>NW_005331839.1:0-320 GCF_000412655.1 Myotis brandtii | reverse complement strand
GTCTGATCAGGGGAAGGCCTGCAGGGGGGAGGGGCTGTGAGATTGGCTGCTGGCCCCACCCTCTGATCAGGCAGTTTGCTGGTTACAGTGGACGTCATAGCGACTGGCCCAATCAGGGCCATGTTCTGCCCGCTCACCAGTCCCCAGTCCCAATACCGCCTCCACTGCCGGGCTATCAAGCCATTGGGATCACCAGCTCATGGCGCCTGTGGGAAAGCAGGCGCCAGTGACTTCACCTGCATGCATGTGCGCCCGGCGGGTGGCTGATGGAATGCACTGCCCACTTGGGGCCGCTCACACCTGGGCAGGCAGGTCGCGGG
>NW_005331838.1:0-259 GCF_000412655.1 Myotis brandtii | reverse complement strand
TGCTTGGACAACCTAAGAGAAATTAGACTTATTTGCTCTCTTTCCAAACAGCAACCTTACTATTTAGTCCTCATACAATAGATTTTATCAGAATTTCACTGAATTACCTTGTTAAAAGAAGTGAGCTAGAACTCACAAATATAGAATACAGAAATTTCTTTTGATTGCATTTGTTATAATTAGTCTGTAGCAGAGGCTTGCCTTACATAATATTTTCATAACGCCTTTCTAGCAAAAATTCAAAGAATGTATAATCATT
>NW_005331837.1:0-276 GCF_000412655.1 Myotis brandtii | reverse complement strand
TTCTTCCATTTGTTTGTCTTCCTCTATCTCTTTTTTTAGCATTCTGTAATTTTCTGAGTACAAGTCTTTTACCTCCTTGATTAAATTTATTCCTAGTTATCTTAATTTTTTTGTTGCAATGATAAATGGGATTTTTTTTTTTTAGTTTCTTTCTGAGTTCATTATTGGTGTATAAAAAAAGCCATATATGTCTGGGTGTTAATTTTGTATCCTGTTACATTGCTGAATTAATTTATAAATTCTAGTAGTTTTTTTTATGGAGTCTTTAGGGTTTTC
>NW_005331836.1:0-279 GCF_000412655.1 Myotis brandtii | reverse complement strand
CCAGTCTGCATTCCCACCAGCAGTGAACTAGGATTCCGTTTTCTCCCGTTTTCTCCACATTCTTGCCAGCACTTGTCATTTGTTGATTTATTGATGGTAGCCATTCTTACAGGTGCAAGGTGATACCTAAGTGTCATTTTAATTTGCATCTCTCTGATGATCAGTGACTTTGAGCATTTTTTCATATGACTCTTGGCCATCTCTATATCCTCTTTAGAGAAGTGTCTATTTAGGTCCTTTGCTAATTTTTCTTTTTCTTTTTTTTTTAAATATATTTTA
>NW_005331835.1:0-789 GCF_000412655.1 Myotis brandtii | reverse complement strand
AAAAATATCCTCAGATGAGGATTAACAAAACATAAAAGCGTTTGCAAATAAGTGTTTGCATGTGTGTGTCTGTCTGTCTGTGCGTTGTGTGTATGTCTGTCTCCACGGAAGTAGACCCCTTCGGTGGATGATCACATTGGGAACAGTGTGACAGACTGTTTTTCTGAGGATGCTTCAGACCAGAAGACCTGTGTCATTGAATCTATAGTAGACACGGGTCACTGGAATGGCTTAGCAGGAAGAAAATGTGATCTTTAACTCAAATAAGAAAATGTGTTTCTTTGTGCAATTTATTGTGCAATTTATATCTCTCTCTATAATAAAAGGAACCATATTTTCTTCAAACACTTTTCTTAACTCAATAAACAACGTTCTCCGACTTCTGGCTGAAGAAGCCAAGTTATTTCACAGTCAGTAGTTCCAAGAAATCACACTTAACATTTTCTTTTTCATTGTTTATAAAATATGGTATTTGTTGCAGAATTAAATAACTTGATTTCTCCTTTATTACATGTACTATATTAAGATACTAGCAATTTATTAGGAACTTTTAACTGACATATTTACCTTAATCTATATTTCCCAAAGTTAGTTCCATTGAACTCTAGTCAGAGGGAATGTGTGGGACAGTTTTTATAAAAAATACATTTGGAAACGGCTCCCAGGAATGCATTTAAATCCATAAAACAAGCACCCCCATGCAAAGTTATATCATATTATCTAATTCAACATGCCCAAAATTTGCATTACTATAGACCAGTGGTCGGCAAACTGCGGCTTTCGAGCCAC
>NW_005331834.1:0-846 GCF_000412655.1 Myotis brandtii | reverse complement strand
AGAAAGGAAAAATCTGAGGAGACTAATTAGTAGCAATAAAATTGAAACAATAATAAAAAACAATACTGATTCTTCTCAAAATATTCCATAAAATTAAAGAGGAAGAAATGCTTTCAAACTTAATACATGAGGCCAGCATCACCCTGTTACCAAAACCAAAACACTACACAAACAAACAATAAAGAACAGCCCAATATCCCTGCTTAGCATACAGACATTCTCAACAAAATACTAGCAAATGAAGTATAAAACGCAATAAAACTTTTTTATACCATGACCAAGAGAAGTTTATACCAGCAATGAATGTAGGGTTTAATATCTGAAAATAATTGTGATACATTATAGCAACAAAATCGAGAACAAAAATTACATGATCATCTCAATAGATGAATAAAACTTGTGAAAAAATTGAACATCCATTTATTAAAAATAATTCTTAAGAAAGTGTTTATAGAAAGAACTTACCTCAAAATTATATAGGCTATATATGATGAGCCTACAACTAACATTATTTGTGAAAAACTATCATTCAATATAGTATTGGAAATCCTGGACCAAACAATAAAACAAGAAAATAACTAAATGGCATCTAATTTGGAAAGGAAGACATAAAATTGTTACTATTTGCAGATCACATAGTATTTTTTATAGAAAGCCTTAAATAATCCACCCAAAATTAATAGGATAATAAGTGAATCCTGTAAAGCAGCAGTATACAAAAGGAATATATAGAAATATGTTTCATTTCTATACACTAATAATAAATGATCAGAAAGGAAATTAAGAAAACAATCACATTTAATTCATTTAAAACAATAAAATACTTAGGAATAAATTTAACCAAGG
>NW_005331833.1:0-249 GCF_000412655.1 Myotis brandtii | reverse complement strand
GCCATGGTTGGATGGTGGAGCAGGTGAGCAGGGGTGCTGGACCAAGGCGGGGTGCAGGTTGCTTTCATCGGTTAATGAAATTTCTTTGCTCCCGCGTGCCGCAGTCCAGTCCGGCACTAGCACCCGCTTATGGTGCTGGCCCTGCTTGCACCCGCTGCTGGTGCTGGCCCCAGTCACTACACTCTGTCAGCGCTTGGGAGCAGCCGCAATGGGAGAGGGGTTGCTGGCAGACAGGGGACCCGGGGCCAC
>NW_005331832.1:0-748 GCF_000412655.1 Myotis brandtii | reverse complement strand
TAATATCTGGCAACCCTATACAGCATTGTTATGACAAATTCATTCATGTAAGTGCCCAATATGATCCTTGTCACATAGTAGGTGCTCAGTAATAAACGGTAGTGATCATTTTTGTTGTCACCATCATCACAGGCAAAATTCTGAAGCTTTGTATGCCTGAGCATACAAATCTTTCTAATCATTTCTTTTTCGGTCACTGCACCATAGACCATTTCCCAGTTAACTTGTGCTGATACCAGTAAGAGGAGTTCTCATTTTGTACACGGACACAGGTCCGTTCACCTTCTTCTTGTATTTGTATGGCTTCTCTTTCCTTCTGATTGTGTCAGATGTTTCTCTTGTGTATCGATTTCATTTGACTTTATCTTTTAGCCACTCATAATTAATGAATATTATTTTCTATTCCCATCCATAGGCCAGTACTGAGAGTATTAAGAGCATCGGAGTTGGGACTATATTTTAAGGGTCAAGAACAGAGTAAACTGAAGCATTGATTGCAGTTTTTGAATTGGAAACTGTAACATTTAATGGGTATGGATCAAATTATCCCACTTTAACGATTATGCCATATAAAATAGAATTAGAAACCTTCTGAAATCTAAAATAGTTATTCTCTTGCTTTTCCTTTATCTGTGAAGCTCATCATATAATCCTAGAGAAATGTCATTAGTTACAGAATATGTCCTTTATTCTCTTGTAGAATTTGTAAAACGATTTTTAAAAAATCTTTATTATTGTAAGTATTACA
>NW_005331831.1:0-597 GCF_000412655.1 Myotis brandtii | reverse complement strand
AGAACCTGATGCTCATAGGGCCTGATATTTTCCCAGGATCACATGACTAGTAAGTGGCAGGATAGAGACTCCACCCTTTGCCAAATTCATCTAGAGTCCATAATATTTCCACCCTCCCCAGCCCATGGCCCACCTTCATAATTAATTTCTCAGTACAATGTATGAACTCTTTCAGATGACAAGTAGTAGGACTCTGAGGCCCAGGCAGTAAGAGCAGGCCTAAGGAAGGAAGGTGACATTGAGAATCAAGCATAATTTGGGAGCTGTCTGAGGTTTGTTGAGATCCGACTCTTCCTGGTGCCAGCATTTCTGTGTAGTCCCAGCATTTTCCCCCATGACGACAGCCTTCCCTCGGGTGCTCTCCTGTCCATCCCTGGATCATGGTCTGCTGACCTGCTCATCACTGCTGCCTCCTCTGAAGGCTCACAGAATCTCCTGCCCTCATCCTGACATAGAAGCTTCTTACTCCCTGCTGAAGTCCCTTGCTTTCCCATAGCTCACCCTCCACCCTGTCTGAGAGTAACAGCCCTTTATTTAATTTCTATGAAGATATAACTGTGTCCTTTTCCCCCCACCCTTGACAATCCCCTGGCCTCC
>NW_005331830.1:0-515 GCF_000412655.1 Myotis brandtii | reverse complement strand
GCAGCTTAAACAAGTCACTGTATGCAAGCACATAGATTGGTGTGGATTCACATCAAGTTCCTCAGCATCAGCCTTCTCATTCCTTGGGAGTGTCAGGTGTGGCCTGAGCTGAGACTGGGCTGCCACTCATCAGGGATGCTGATGAAAGCCCTCCAAGGATGGAGTAGGTAGTTAAAATGAGTGGCCAGAAATACTGACAACCTGTTCTGAGTCCTTAGCTAACTGTCATCATTTCTGTGATAAAGTGACCACAGCTACTGTTTCAAAGTAGCCCCTCAAAATGTTTTTTACCAGGAAAGGGCATCCTGCTGCTTATACATGTTTTAGAAATTTGTGGATAAAATAAATAACTGACTCAGAGATGACAAACTAACATTACTGAATAGTTTTATGTAGACCCTCAGAAGTTAGTTAAATTACAAGGCAGTATGGAGGGTATTTTTCTCCTGTCATTCTGGGTTATCCTCTCAGAGGAATGGCTATCCTTTACAATTTTATCTAAGTGCATCCTACTG
>NW_005331829.1:0-282 GCF_000412655.1 Myotis brandtii | reverse complement strand
AGTCCTAGAAGTGGGATTAGTGGGTCAAATGGGAGTTGCCTTTTAATTTTTTGAGGAAACTCCATAGTGTTTTCTACAGTGGCTGTATGAGTCTGCATTCCCACCAGCAGTGCATGAGGGTACCTTTTTATCCACATCCTCCCCAGAACTTGTCATTTGTTCATTTGTAGATGATAGCCATTCTGACAAGTGTGAGATGGTATCTCATTATCATTTTGATTTGCATCTGTCAAATGATTTATAAATTTGAGCATGTTTTCATATGTCTCTTGGCCTTCAGTA
>NW_005331828.1:0-266 GCF_000412655.1 Myotis brandtii | reverse complement strand
ATTTAAATAAATTTACAGCTCATCATTTGTTTCTTTCTTCTAAAAGTCGTGAACCCTCCAAAATGCTTCTTCATTTGTTCACTCAACAATTATGCAGCACCACTATATTTGCCTGATAGAGTGAGAAGCATTATGAATAAAGAGATGAGTAGGTGTGGTCATTGTTCATAAAGAGCTGTAAGTCAAGTTGGGGGAAATAAACAAGCATAAACAAATAAAAGAAAACCTGCAAAACTTTTGATAAAGTTGAGGTTCCTCTTTTCTTT
>NW_005331827.1:0-1131 GCF_000412655.1 Myotis brandtii | reverse complement strand
TTGTGCTAGAAATCTGGTTGTTGCTCAGCCCTGCTAGTTTGTGGCTTAGGATTTGGTTCTAACAAATCTACTATGGAAATGACTACTCATCCAGCCATTTTTCCAGCCTTCCAACTGTTATCACTCTGATGTCTCCTTCTTCTCCTTCACCTTATACATTTTGTCATTGCAACAATAAAACAAAAAACACTTTATTGTCATTTTCGTGGGTTTCAGAAAGGAGCAAAACTGGACGCATGTGCTCAGCCCTCCTTTACACCTCAGTCCTGATTCCATGCAGTTTCCAACATCCTCTTTTGCTTTGTTATTTGTTTTAGTTATTGTTTCTTGTCTGTTTCCCTTCTGCTAGAATGTAAGTTTCACAGAGGCAGGGTTTTTCCCTGTTTTGTCCACAGATGTATCCTAAGCAAAAAAGTAGGACCTGGCTTGCAGCAACTTAATGAATAGTCACTGGCTAAATTAATAAATGAATTTTTGACCTACCCCTGTTTTATTCTTTGCCCCATATTAGCTCTTGTTATCTATTTTAATTTCTATTTTTTTGTAAACATTGTAGAGTGTGCATAACATGTTGGTACAGTAAAACATCTATACATTTTATAAGTAAATGAACAAACATACAGTATAAATGGTAGGGAAGCATGATTTTAAAACCTAGGGGGCCCCTGACCCCAGATACCTAGGCTGCACTACAAATGCTATAATAATCTGGGGTTTGTTTCAAAATAACTCAGGAGAAGGAGAAGTAATCCATGGAGGTATGGGTGAACAGGATTGGCCATGAACTGATCATTGTTGAATTTGAGAGATTAATACCTATGGGTTCATTTTATTATTCTCTCCACTTTTCTATAAGTTTTAATTTTCTCATAAAATGAAAGAAAAAATGCCTTCAAGTCTTAGCTCATGTATTGCAGCTTCTATTTCTGTTTTCTCGTGGGTTAGTTCTCTTTATGCACTTGATTTGACATCCCTTTCTGCTGACCAGCTTTCTCTGTCTTACAAGGCCCATGGCCACATCAGTCCTGGGTTTATGTGGTCTCTCAGTTTAAGAACCCTGTGCCACCCTGACCGGGTAGCTCAGTTGGTTAGAACATCATCCCAATATGCCAAGGTTGTGTGTTCACTCCC
>NW_005331826.1:0-202 GCF_000412655.1 Myotis brandtii | reverse complement strand
CCCCGGAACCAGAGAGGAGGGAGCCCAATTCCAGGGTACGTCACCCGAGAACCGCCCTCTCGCAATCTGGGATCCCTCAGGGGATGTCGGAGAGCTGGTTTTGGCCCGATCCCTGCAGCCCAGGTAGAGGGACCCCACCTGTTGGAGGGACCCCACTCACTCTGAAGATGCCCTTTGAGCCAGGGCGCCACCCCAGGTGCTG
>NW_005331825.1:0-310 GCF_000412655.1 Myotis brandtii | reverse complement strand
CAATTACGTTGAGCAGGTAGTGTAAGGTGATGGCCTCTACACCATTTTATCAGAGCCAGAAGGGTGAAGCACAAGGCCATATTTTTTCATGTCTCTGAGGGAGATTACGTGCGATAACAAGAATATTGCCTGACAAAATAAGTGATAAATCATTCACATTTTCTTTACCTCCAACATCTCTCTCTTCCTTATTTGGTTGACATCCACGGTATCGACAAAGGCAGTGTGGCCTACATGTGCGGCCCAGAGCTCACGTATCTTCTCTCTGCTCATCTGCCTTTATTGTTGTGGGAAGACACAGTATCGGTAG
>NW_005331824.1:0-987 GCF_000412655.1 Myotis brandtii | reverse complement strand
AAAAAAAAAAAAAGGCTAAAAGACCTCATGACGTGTTTTAAGAGGTCTGTTTACTACCTGTCCTTCTGCAGACAGCCCATCAGGGGCTTATCTCAGAGCAACTTTTTAATCTGATGCCCTTTGGTCGTCCTCGGGGGAGCTCATTAGGATGTAAAGGCCAGTTGCAGTTCAGCAGGACTCCTGTGTACTCTCCAGCTCCCTACCCTACCCCCACAAAACTTAGGAAAGAGCTGAGTCCAGAGGCCCCCTAGGTTTCTAAGCAGCCCATTGAGCTTTGCGCCACTGCTGGGCAATGCGTACCGGGGACGTTTTATACAAGATCCTATCATCCGCAAGTGGAGACATGGTTCTTCTCCTTCCTTTCCAATCTGGATATCTTTTATTTCATCATCCTGCCCAGCTGCTGTGGCTGGAACTTGCAGCACAATGTTGAGTGAAAGTGGCAAGAATGGGTGCCCTGGTCTTGTTCCTGGTCTCAGGGAAAAGGCATCTAGTCTTTCACCATGGAGAATGACTGTGGCTGTGAGGGTTCCCTCAGTCCCTTAATCAGGTGGGAGAAGTTACCTTCTAGTCCTCCTTTGGTGAGTTGTTTTTATCACCGAGGGGTGGAGATATCTGTGGAATCTCCATCTGCATTTATGGAGATGGTTATGTTGATTTTGTACTATTTTCTGTTGATGCAATGCATTACACTGACTGACTTTCGAATGTCAAGCCAACCTTGCATTCCTTGGGTAAATTCCATGTGGTTGTGGTGTGTACTCTTTTTTACATATTGTTGGATTCGTTTTGCTGATATTTTGTTGAGGGCCATGGACGTTTAATCAGTGGGAATGGATTAGGGATGAGGAAGAGGAGGGTGTGGCTGAAAAGCATAGCATGGAGGAGTCTTGAAACTGTCCTGTATCTCGACAGTGGTAATGGGGCATGAAGCTACACATATACTAAAGTTGCGCGCGCGCGCGCGCGCACACACACACACACACA
>NW_005331823.1:0-302 GCF_000412655.1 Myotis brandtii | reverse complement strand
CCCCTGGCTGGCCAACCTCCCACAGTCCCTCCCCCCATTCTGGGCAAGATGGCTCCGATTGGCCCCGATTGCCAGCTAGGCCTAGGGACCCCACCCATGCACAAATTCCATGCACCAGGCCTCTAGTTATTATATAATACTAGAGGCCCGGTGCACAGAATTTGTGCACTTGGGGGAGGGTCCCTCAGCCCGGCCTGTGCCCTCTTGCAGTCTGGGAGCCCTTGGGGGATATCTGACTGACGGTTCAACCATAAGCCATCAGTCAGACATCCTTAGCGCTGCTGCGGAAGCGGGAGAGGCTC
>NW_005331822.1:0-219 GCF_000412655.1 Myotis brandtii | reverse complement strand
TCTGAAATCAATAAAAATATATTTTTTAAAAAGATGTTGGGTATAACATATAACAAGCTCCTAATAGCCCAGCCAGCATGGCTCAATGGTTGAGCATTGACCTATGAACCAGGAGGTCACTGTTCGATTCCTGGTCAGGGTATATGCCTCGGTTGCGGGCTTGATCTCCGTTTGGGGATTCCCTCTCACCATTGATGTTTCTATCTCTCCCTCCCTCTC
>NW_005331821.1:0-235 GCF_000412655.1 Myotis brandtii | reverse complement strand
CAGTGGGGCTTGACGGGGGACCTCAAGGTGTGCCCCCAGCCCCGACTCGGGCTTGGGGACCTCAGGCCATGCCCCCCATCCCGGCGCTGGGTCAGGGGATTTGAGGGTGCTCTGGGGGACCTGAGGCTGCACCCCCCACCCAGTGGGGCTTGACAAGGATGGGACCGGCCAGGTCTGGATCTCGCCCAATGGGTGTAAGGCTGGCTGGGTCTGGGTCTCGCGTGATTTTGAGGTG
>NW_005331820.1:0-266 GCF_000412655.1 Myotis brandtii | reverse complement strand
AATGTGAGAAATGCTGATTCTGATTCAGGAGGTCCGGGGGCATGGAGCCCTGAGACCCTGCATTCTAACAAGCTCCCAGGTCTGAGGACCAAACTCTGTGTAGCAAATGGTCTTCAGTACCTAGGAATTTTGTCATCACTGGATTTATAACAAAAGTTTCCCAAATACAGCTATCAATGATTGACTGGATCGATTTGGTTTATTAAATACAAGGTCTTTAAAGAGAGAAAAGACACCTTGGTTTTCCATATTACTAATACTGATTG
>NW_005331819.1:0-236 GCF_000412655.1 Myotis brandtii | reverse complement strand
TCCTCCTGTCAGAGTCTGGGGCACGCCATGGGAACCACAGTCAAGTTCCCGCCCACCCACGTGCGCCTTGAAATCATGCGAGACCCAGGCCAGGTCGGCCCTACCCCCGTCAAGCCCCACCAGGACAGGGGGCACAGCCTGAGGTCCCCTGGCCCAGACCGGGGTGGGGGAACGCCTTGAGGTCCCCTATCAAACCCCGTGGGTGGGGGGCATGGCCTGAGGTCCCCCGTCAAGCC
>NW_005331818.1:0-585 GCF_000412655.1 Myotis brandtii | reverse complement strand
CACCCTGGCAGAGCTGGGTGCACCACGTTAAGGTGGTGGGACCAGTCGTCCAGGGGCACTGGGTCAGGCGTGCTGGTTCAGGGTGGCAGGTCCCTGTATCCAGCCTGGGAACGTGTCAGGGTGGTGGGGTGGGCTGGGTGCTGCTCTGCTGGTGCAGGGGTCAGGCCAGGAGCCCTCCTTGCCTCTATGGTGGGGTGGACTGGTTCCTCTGCTCACAGAGGGCAGAGTCAAGCTGAGAACCCTGATGCTGAGGAGGTGGGACAGTCTTTCTCTCCCCTGTGGAGAAGGTGGCCGCCCAGTTGCTGACTCTGCTCACTGAGGTGTTGGGGCAAGCTGGGCACTTTGCTGCTGAGGAGGAGTTGGGTCAAGTGCCCCATTAGGAAAAATGGCAGGGCCTGCCTGTCGCTCTGCCATGGAGGAGGTTGGGCAGGTTGGGTGTTCCGTTCACCAGGAGCAGGCCCTGCACACTGCCAATAAAGCCAGCCAGCCAGTCCTTCACAGTTCAGGCTAACTGAACTGGTATGACTGGTCTGTGTGCCCAGAGCTTCGGGGCTCAGCAGTGGCCTAGGTTCACTCCCCGCAGCC
>NW_005331817.1:0-1969 GCF_000412655.1 Myotis brandtii | reverse complement strand
GCCCTGATTGCCAGCCAGGCTGAGGGACCCCACCCGTTCATGAATTTGTGCACTGAGACTCTAGTTAATTATAAATCCACTTCCTTGAACTAAATTTAAACTATCTATATAAATAAAAGCCAAGTAACCGGAATGACCTGAACGAATGGTCATTATGATGCATACTGCAGCCAGCCAACTGGCTGATTGGGGGCGGGGCTGGCTGGCCAACCTCCCCAGGCACCTCCCTCTGGCCGGCCATGCCCCCGATAGGCTGCCCCACCCCGATTGGGGGAAGGGCCGGCCAGCCAGACCCCACCTGTGCACGAATTCATGCACTGGGCCTCTAGTATTCAATAATAAATTGGGTCCCATCGACATGTATTCTTCAGTATAGTGATTCAATTCAACCTAAAGTATAATAATAAAGACAGAAAAGAAAATTGAAATTAAAAATTCACCAATAATTCCTCCATTCTGCTACACCTGTTTTACAATTATTAATAATTTTTAATTTTCCTTGTTTGAAGTTTCTATTTCTAAGAAGAAATAGCTTTACATTCTGATCAGAAAGGGGGAGTGGCTCATGGCGAACTTGGAATCCAAGGAAGTTAGAATAACACTGTGCTTATCGCTTCTCCTTTCCTTTCTTGCTGTCTTTCCTTTTCCATCTATGGATCCCACTTCATTCTTCTTTTGAGAAACTCTTCAGTTAGAGAAGGACTTGGAAATGTCCTGGCCCTTCCCTATCTCTAAAAGAGGGACTGAGCATCCATTTTAAGTGGAACCCTTCCCGGCCTTCACTTCATCTTTCTTTCCTCTTTTATCCTTTACTGTCATAATCTCCCTACCACTTTCTTCCTTTTCCCACTCATTTAAATATTTCCTTTCTTCCTCAGCATCTATGCTTCAGACAACATGAAACACAGCACCAAAGACTTATACTTCAGGTATTTTACTGTTACAGTATGGACTGAACACAAGTCCATTTGGAGGAAGTCATTCCTAGCCATGAAGGGGTATATGTCTCCATTTGGGCCAAAAGATAAGGACATTTTCTTAGCTTAGAGAAATTGCTCTGAGGCTTTTCAGGAAACACACCAAAATAAAAGACATTAACACAGGAAGTATAGTGAGAAAAATTGCCAGTATTTCTACAGAATAAAGAGCTCTTGGGCTTGAATCATATCAGTGAGCATCACATGGGTGCCCTCAGTTCAGAGTAGCTGAGAGGTAACTGATGGGTCATGCCAGAAACTGGGACTCTGAGCTGTGTCAACAAAGCCAGTGTAGTTTATTTCAACATTTTTTCTCTATGGGAAGGCTATTTGGTCCAGATTCTTCATGAACAGAGAATCCCTAAAGCACTTACAAAAATGACTCCTAATATTTCCTTAGAAATACTGTTGAGGGCAGGTGAAAGTTCTGCTGAGAATTTTCTGACTCTGACATTCAGAATTGCTTGACCTGATGGAAAGGTTGCCCAACCTTTTGTGCTTCTGACTTTAGAGAAAACATTAAGCCTTCTCAATAAGGTGGATACCTACTTATTTCAATACAATAAATAACTCAGGTCACATGGTTCTCTGGAAGAGATCCCTCCAAAGGCTCTAAAAAGTGCATGCAGTCTCTTTACCAGATTCTGAAGGGTTGCAAACTAATCTGGGCCCTCCTTACCTCACTAAACTCACCTCCCACCACTAGGTTCACTCTTTATGCGCGCTGATTGGCTGATTGAGGTGGCTTTCCAAGTAGGATGGCCAACTGACACCTGTTTTCCTGGACTTTTTGTTGTAGTATCTCTGGAATCCTCAGCCCAACAACAGGTCATTTCACTTCTAAGCCTTATTGAAACATTTCATGTCCTTTCTCTGGGGCTTTGCATTTTTTATTCTCTCTGCCTTGATTGGTATTTCCTCATATCTCCAGGTGTCACGTGCTCTCACTTTTTGTACTTTCCTTCCTTACCAGGGTATCTTAGAATAGCCTT
>NW_005331816.1:0-458 GCF_000412655.1 Myotis brandtii | reverse complement strand
AGGCACGGGAAAATGCTTCACAGACATTTGGTTACAGAGTAAAATGTTTCCACCTGACTATAAATCAAGTCAGCTTCCTGGGCTGAAGAAACTGCAATAAAGCTAGTCATCGCTAGAGAGTGGAAGCTAGACCTTGATATGTGATGTCATTACCTGGCACTCACAGCCACCGTTTCTGGGCTGGGCTGGGCTGTGGGCCCCATTTTGCACCATGGGTTCTCGGCAGTGTTGGCTGGGATTTGGTGGGGTGTTGCTCTGGGATAGTGGCAGGGCCTGTGTCCCACTTGGGGGAAGCCAAGTGTTACTTTGTGGGTGCCAGGTCCGCGGTGTTCTTTCTCTGTAAATAGCCATCACAGCAGCTCCTGCATTAAACACCTGCCCCCTGGTGGTCAGTGCACATCATAGCAATTGGTTGGATGGACATTTAGCATATTAGCATTTTATCTATAATAAAAGCA
>NW_005331815.1:0-1327 GCF_000412655.1 Myotis brandtii | reverse complement strand
TGTGGGGTGTGCAGAAGGCAGCCCATCAAGGATTTTCCCTCATCATTGATATTTCTATCTCTCCCTCCCACTCTGCCTTCCTTTCTCTGAAAACAGTAAAAGCATATTTAAAAAAAAAACTTTTAAATGAAACACAAGTGTTTATGACAGACAAGTGTGGACACAGGCTACATAGAGCTTCTACAGATAGTCAAGGTGGCACCTTCTAAAGACCAGTTAGTGGATTTGTGTAGAGATAATTTCATGAGGGAATTCTGACTGAAATTCTAATGCCATTCTTTCACATGGAGTGTGTGTGTGTGTGTGTGTGTGTGTAAAAATCCTCCAAAAATGGGCCATATCAAATGACCAGTGTCAAATAACATGACTAATGCTACAATTTATTAGCTCTATGCACGTTCTTTGAACCATGGCCATATTTATTAGATAGTCCTGCCTATTTTGCACCGCTCTCCCCATTTCAACAGAGATATTCTTCATCTTAAGTGTTTATGCTAATCAACTTATAATGTACATTCATTCTAGACTTGCAATTATCAAACTGCAGAACACTGCTTTACAGAAAACTGCACACTGAGAGTGTAGAAGCGATTAATCTCTCCGGTATTGTTCATTTGTTGCTATGGAAATACTGCTCCTCTACAGAGCTATTAGTAAACATTATATTAAGATTGCTGCCAATGACAGAGTCAGCCTTGGCAAACGCTGCAACAAATGCAAAGCAGTTTCATTCAGTCACGCTCTGCCATGCATATACAAGCCAGAGTGTGGTTTTTATCAGTAGAATTTTGTCTAAAAGAAGAAATTTTATTTCTATTATAAAACATCCATGAATGCCATTAGGATGCATAAATAATTTTATAATCTGAAGAGTTTTATTTTCTTACTTGTTCAAAATGAAATTTTATATGCATATTCTTATTAAAGTAGAATATGTCTTTAATTAAAATAAACAGTTGTTCATTTGTTGCTGTCAAACTTAAAAATATATAATTCTTTCCTCTCCAAAAACATGCGGGTGATATTAAAATAATGTCAATTAGTGAATAAAAATTAGTGTAGCACGTGTAAGGAGCAGAATCACATGTCATCATGTATAACACATGTGGTCACATTGGACTGAAGTGATAAGTAGGATAAAGTAGTTGATTTACCCTTTTCCATTAGGACTCATAACACTGTATTTCTATATACACTAGAGGCCTGATGCACCAAATTCGTGCATGGGTAGGGTCCCTAGGTATGGCTGGTGATCAGGGCCAATCTGTGGGGCAATCGGTGGGGGCAATCAAGGGATCCCCCGCTGGCACCCGCCTTGGCTGGCCTG
>NW_005331814.1:0-204 GCF_000412655.1 Myotis brandtii | reverse complement strand
ACGTGAGCAGCACGCTCCTGTCCAAGGAGCATCAGCCACGTGAGCAGCCTGCACCAGGCCTAAGAGCAGCAGCCTCATGTGGCCTGCCCCTGTCCAAGAAGCAGCAGCTGTGTAAGTGGCCTGCTCCGTCATCCAAGGAGCAGCAACCACGCGAGCAGTCTGCCTACGTCCGAGGAGCGGCAGCCCTGCGCAGCACGCACCAGT
>NW_005331813.1:0-240 GCF_000412655.1 Myotis brandtii | reverse complement strand
CATGGGAGCAAAGAATTTTCATTAACCACCAGAGGCTCTCCCTGATGACAGCAACTGTGCCCCACCTTGGTCTGGCGCCCCCACTTACCTGCTCCACCATCCCACCACAGCCGACACCCAACACCCACCATGTTCTGTGCGTGCCCCCTAGTGGTCAGTGCACGTTATAGTGACCGGTTGTTTGGTTGTTCGGTTGTTCTACTTTTTGGTCTATTTGCATATTAGGGTTTTATATATATA
>NW_005331812.1:0-254 GCF_000412655.1 Myotis brandtii | reverse complement strand
CAGGAAAAGATAAACTAAGGCTTTCTCATCGAGACCCATGCTGGGGGGACTTCATCATCTAGTTGAGACTCAGAGTGCCAGGCTCTACCCCTATCATAGGAATGTTTTTGTTTGTTTGTTTGCTTGTTTTTAAATTTTGTTTTATTGCTTAAAATATTACAAAGAGTAGTACATATGTCTCTCCTTTTTTTTTTTTACCCCTTGACCTTCCCCCGGCCTCCTCTAACCCCCAGTGTCTTGTGTCCATTGGTTAT